>NC_134691.1:65759605-66039605 GCF_050947455.1 Rhinoderma darwinii
AAGTACAAGTATGTGTATGTGTGTAAGACAAAGAAAACAGCTCATTCATTTGTTCTACACATCTTAGACGACAGCGACACAACACAAATGGAGAATTGGAATAGTTGCTGTTAAATGAAATTATCTGAATTGTATATAACAGCACAAAGTAAGTGATTTGTGCTAAACTTTATATTTTATGAAATACGAGTGTGTATTTTATATATATATATATATATATATATATATATATATATATATATATACAAATAAATCTATCTATCTATCTCATCTCATATCTATCTATCTATCTATCTATCTATCTATCTATCTATCTATCTCATATCTATCTATCTATCTATCTATCTATCTATCTATCTATCTATCTATCTATCTATCTATCTATCTATCTATCTATCTATCTATCTATCTATCTATCTATCTATCTCATATCTATCTATCTCATATCTATCTATCTCATATCTATCTATCTCATATCTATCTATCTATCTATCTATCTATCTATCTCATATCTATCTATCTATCTATCTCATATCTATCTATCTCATATCTATCTATCTCATATCTATCTATCTATCTATCTCATATCTATCTATCTATCTATCTATCTATCTATCTATCTATCTATCTATCTATCTATCTCATATTTATCTATCTATCTATCTATCTCATATCTATCTATCTATCTATCTATCTATCTATCTCATATCTATCTATCTATCTATCTATCTATCTATCTATCTATCTATCTATCTATCTATCTATCTATCTATCTATCTATCTATCTATCTATCTATCTATCTATCTATCTATCCACATATCTACACATGCATAAAGAAAGAGAAAGGCAACATATAATGGTGTAAACCTTATCTTTTTTTAGCAGAGTAACTGGAAAGTATAATATAAGGATGAAGACCACACGCATGAAGAACATATAGAACTGTGTGCAGATAACACCCTGGTTTCGATAGATATGGCTTATATAACTGAGCACACATAGTATTGTATTACACAAATCTCCAAAATCGTACCCCTGGGGCTGTGTGTAGGATGGTTGGGGAATTGTTTATTTCTGCACGTACTCACAGGTGCCTCAGTGGATGCAGTAAGTTTACTATTCTCTATGAGAATCCCAGACTGTATGGACATACCTAAGCATATAAACAATCTTACCCTGCAGCCCTTTAGATCAACTCCAGGAGACCAATTTGGAATGCAAAATAAATTACACGTTAAACCATTAAATGTGCTAATTTAGGTGAGCTATATTTATGTCAACAAATGAAACACAAAGATGTTGTCTGGATTAAAAATTAACTGATTTTTCACCCTAGAAACACCTCAACCGTTGTCAATGTGTTGTGTCTGGTATAGCAGCTCAGTACCATTCACTAGACTGGGAATGACCTGTAATACCAGATAAAGCCCATCAACATGTGGGGCACTATTTCTGAAAAAAAAAAAAAAAAAAGCCGCCCCTTTTTTTCTAATTCTGGACAGACCCTTTGAAGAGAGACTAGATCTTGATATAGGGTCAAAAATAAAGTATTTCTTTCTGGCAATCTAAAAGACTTTCTAGAAACCCATATAGCAAACCATTTCCTAGAAGAATAGCAAAAAAAACAACTCCAACTGCTTGTACTTCCCTTCATTTCAGCTAGGGACCAACGTGTGGGTAAGGCTTAGATAATGGTGGTAGGGATTAACCCTCAGCAGACTGAGCAGTAGCAGATATTCTTGCTGCAGCAGGCTGCCTCCCAGCCAAAGATTAGTCTGATCTGAGGTCAGGGAGATGGAGAAGGAGACTAAATAGATGCCTCCTGGGTCACATGTTTAAGACTTATTTTATCGTTTACGCTGTTTAAGTTGCAGTATGGGATCATACCAAATAATATTATGGGCAGTGATGTTTTTTTATTTTTTACATTTCTTATCTTTAAGAGATAGATATAAAGTATTTACTTTCATTCATTCTTTTTCCAAAAAATAGTTTGCAAAAAGCTATAACATGAGCCAAAAAAAAACCAGACAAGTGCTTTAGAAAAAGTTATCAATGAGATAAAAATCCACAGCAACTACATAATTCCAGCCTGCTTCAGTAATTACTCAAATACATTATTTTTCTACCAGCCATTTCGAATACTGAACGAGTAAAATTTCATTTTAGGAATCACTCAAAATGTTTTCTTTTTAATTCTTTTCTCCGGGCTGTAATTAGTTTAATATGGTTTGCTTTATTGTAATATTTCATTGGCGTAGGTTTCAAATCAATTAATATTTTGTACTCATCGTGACTGACTGGTACTTATTGGCTGGTTGCCACACCTTGATTCTCTATCACATTCAATCATGGCTCTTTTAATCTGAATATTTAGTACTCTTTCATGTCTTAATTACAGCAAATTGCACACAGTTGGCACCATTTCTTGAAATTAATCCCAGAGTACTTTGTTTCTGTCAAGCAGTCAAAGCCCTGGAGAATAATAGTAAATGTTATTGCAGATCTAAATTTAAACGACTGTCTATGTATTTAACACAAGCCTTTAATTATTCGTGAAATTCGTTTTTTTCGGATCAAATGTTAAACATCCTTCATTGAAGAAGTTAAATTGCTGTAGACAGCAAATAAAATAAGTATATATTTTGTTCTGGTATTAAATATTAATGCAATTAGCTTTGTCACTGTCTCTTCTCAGGTCTTCACAGGCTAACAACTCTTATTACAATTATCATTATTATTGATGTCATTATTGTTATGGTACTTTAACATGGCTATTTAGGTCAAAGATATATAGCAAATTTAGCATTTCAGTACACATTATAAAGCAAAATCAGTACCAAAATAAAAACTCCCGATTCCTTTTTAAAAAATAGAGCGATAGATTATAGGATATATTATGTTGGTGCATTATATGTTTAGGTACAATCTTGTGAGCCAGGAACTATTACCAATTTGATAAGAGTCAGAAAATGAATGGAGACTTACAAGGGTTTCCACTTAAACACTTTTTTGTCATGTCATTTTAGTCAATCTATCGATCCTGGGAACAAGGGGGGCCCTGGTTGATATTTACTGTAAAACTACCCAAACACAAAAAAAATTGCTGTTGAAAAAAATACATGCATATTCTAACATGGGCTACAAATCCCCTTGGAATAGAAGGGGTCCATTTTCAAAAAAAATTAGATTGTCCATATATTCTTTCCCTAAAATAATCCTCTCCAGAGGTGTCTGGCAACTGAAGACCCTGTTTTGCCTTTATATGGTTTAATAAGCACATCTGTAAACATGTGCATGTTACTAAGAGGATGGGGAGGGGCATCTTTAGGCCCTTTAAAGGAATGGGCCCTAAAATGAAAAGTTACATAAGAAAATAGAAAAACCGCAGCACACACATTATCCAGGTATCAAAAAAAGGTGTCTTTATTTCACCATAAATAGCGACGTTTCGACCCCAGTGCACCGATTGAAAACATTTTTCCTGTTTAAATGCCCCCTGTGAATGCTCTCTGGGACTGTGATGTGCTGCTGATCTCTCTTTTTTGGAAAAGTTACATAAGTTACCAATATGATATTTTCAGAAATAGTGTGCAGCCTGTCCAATCTATCATTTGTGCTGCGGGATATACAATAGAGCCGAATTGGTGGATTCGGCAGTCACGTGATATATCATGTGACCACTGCGTCCATAGCCTCCCCTGCATGTGCATTCACAGGAATATAATAGCTTTTACTTGAACTTTGCTTGGAGGCACTTAACCCCTTAAGGACGCAGCCTAGTTTGGGCCTTAAGGCTCAGAGCCCATTTTTCAAATCTGACATATTTCACTTTATGTGGTAATAACGTCGGGATGCTTAAACCTATCCAAGCGATTCTGAGATTGTTTTCTCGTGACACATTGGGCTTCATGTTCGTGGTAAAATTTGGTCGATATATTCAGTGTTTATTGGTGAAAAA
The DNA here is from genome assembly GCF_050947455.1 of Rhinoderma darwinii. Taxonomy (NCBI): domain Eukaryota; kingdom Metazoa; phylum Chordata; class Amphibia; order Anura; family Rhinodermatidae; genus Rhinoderma; species Rhinoderma darwinii. The sequence goes on from NC_134691.1 coordinate 65,763,568, forward strand.
TTGCAAAATTTAGAGAAAATGTTAAAAAAATAGCATTTTTCAGAATTTAAATGCATCTGCTTGTAAAACAGACGGTTATACCACCCAAAATAGTTACTAGTTCACATTTCCCATATGTCTACTTTAGATTGGCATCGTTTTTTGAACATTCTTTTATTTTTCTTGGACGTTACAAGGCTTAGAACATAAACAGCAATTTCTCTTTTTTTTAAGAAAATTTCAAAAGCCTTTTTTTTTAGGTACCTCTTGAGTTCTGTAGTGGCTTTGAGGGGCCTATGTATTAGAAACCCTAATAAAACACCCCATTTTAAAAACTAGACCCCTCAAAGTATTCAAAACAGCATTTAGAAAGTTTTTTAACCCTTTAAATTTGCAAATTTCATTTTTCTTGCTGAATTTCAATATAATAAAAATTTTTTGTGTAACGCAGAAGGTTTTACCAGAGAAATACTACTAAATATGTATTGTCCAGATTCTGCAGTTTTTAGAAATGTCCCACATGTGGCTCTAGTGTGCTCGTGAACTAAAACACAAGCCCTAGAAGCAAGGAAGCACCTAGTGCATTTTGAGGCCTCTTTTTTATTAGAATATATTTTAGGCAGCATGCCAGGTTTGAAAAGGTGTTGAGGTGCCAAAACAGTAGGAATCCCCCAATAGTGACCCCATTTTGGAAACTACACCCCCTCAAGGAATTAATTTATGGTTGTTGTTACTATTTTGAACACACATTTTTTTCACAGCACGTATTTGAATTGGGCTGTGAAATGAAAAAAATTTCATTTTTTCCAATAAAATGCCATTTGTAATCAAAATTTCTTATTTTCACAGGGAACAAAATACCCCATTTTGTTGCCCAATTTGTCCTTAGTGTGGCAATACCCCATTTGTGGTGATAAACTGCAGTTTGGGCCCATGGGAGGGCTCAGAAGAAAGGAGCGCTATGTGTTTGTTGGAGTCCAGATTTTGCTGGATTGGTTTTCGGGTGTCATGTCGCATTTGCAGAGCCTCAGAGGTATCAAAGCAATGGAAACCCACCAGAAGTGACCCCATTTTGGAAACTACACCCCTCAAGGAATACATTTATGGTTGTTGTTAGCATTTTGACCGCACAGTTTTTTCACAGCACCTATTTCAATTGGGCTGTGACATTAAAAAAATGAAATCTTTTCCAATAAGATGTAATTTTTTATCAAAATTTCTTATTTTCACAGGGAACAAAATACTCCATTTTGTTGCCCAATTTCTCCTGAGTGCCGCAATACCCCATTTGTGGCGATAAACTGCCGTTTGGGCCCATGGGAGGGCTCAGAAGGAAAGGAGCGCTATTTGTTCTTTGGAGTCCAGATTTTGCTGGATTGGTTTTCGATTGCCATGTCAAATTTGCAGAGCCCCAGAGGTATCAAAGCAATAGAAACCAACCACAAATGACCCCATTTTGGAAACTACACCCCTCAAGGAATTCATTTATGGGTGTTGTGACCATTTTGACCCCATAGTTTTTTCACAGAACTTATTTGAATTGGGCTGGGAATGAAAACAAAATTATTTTTTTCAAATAATATGTCGTTTTGGCTGAAAATTTCTTATTTTTACAAGAAACAAAATACCCCATTCTGTTGCGCAATTTGTTCTGAGTGCCGCAATACCCCATTTGTGGTGAAAAACTGCCATTTGGGCCCATGGGAGGGCTCAGAAGGAAAGGACCACCATTTGGCCTACTGGGGATTTTCTATTGCAAAGTCATGTATGCAGAAGCACCTGAGGTACCAGTACAGTTGAAACCCGCAAGAAGTGACCCCGTTTTAAAAACTACACCCTTAAGGCATTCATCTAGAGGTGTAGTGAGCATTTTGACCGGAGACATACACCCCATAAACTGTAATGTGGGTTCTCCTGGGTACGGCAATACCCTACATGTGGCTGTTATCAGCTGCCTGGGCACACAGCAGGGCTCAGAGGGGAAAGAAGAGGGGGGATAAGCTGTGCGGAGGGCATCAGGGTAAATAAAACTGGGGTAGATTAAAAATCAAGGACTGTATGATACATCTTAAAACACTCTTTCATACAGAGCTCTGGTTATTCGGGACACGCGTCACATTGATATATTGTGTCAGCCCTTATCGCACTCTTATAGCAGACTTTGCACCTCTTTTCACTTTTTCCCTTCTTGCCAGTTTGGGGAACTTCTCCTGGAAAGTGTTGCCACCCTGGTATGATGCGTGTGGCCCCGCTTCCAGAAGTACTGGGTGCCCCCCCTTCTTGGTCCCTAAAGATTAGGTTATTGATAATCACCTCTTGAAATTCCAGGAAAGTTCCCGTCTGGCCTGCACATCGACGTGGCACGTGCACATTGTACAATGCCATCTATATGATGTGCCCGGCCAGCTTCTTATACCACACCGCATGGCGCTGTAGGGCTTCAGTACTTGATCTGACAAGTCCATCCCTCCCATGTACCTATTGTAGTCCAGGATGCAGTCTGGTTTGGGGGTGGCCTTTTCTTCATATATCCTAAACCTGTAGGTATACCCTGATGCACTCTCGCACAGCTTATACATCTTCACGCCATACCTTGCCCTCTTACCCGGCAGGTACTCGCGGAATTGAACCCTCCCTTTAAAATGTACCAGGGACTCCTCAATAGAAATACACTTCTCGGGGGTGTATGCTTGGGAAAACCGGGCACTGAAACGGTCTAATAGGGGTCTCCGTTTATACAAACGGTCAAAACTGGGGTCATCTCGGGGTGGGCACGGCTCATTATCAGTATAATGTAAGAAGCGAAGTATTGCCTCATTTATTTATTTTTTAAGGTTACAGTTCAGTTCTGAAGTTGCTTTGAGGGGCCCATATATTAGAAACCCCTATCAAACACCCCATTTTAGAAACTAGACCCCTCAAAGTATTCACAACAGCATATAGAAAGTTTATGAACTCTTTAGGTGTTTCACAGAAATTTAGAGCAAAGTAGAGGTGAAATTTACATATTTTTTTTTGGCAGAAAATCCTCTTTATACCATTTTTTTTATAACACAAAAGGATTTATCAAAGAAACGCAACTTAATACGTATTGCTAAGATTCTGCAGTTTAGAGAAATATCCCACATGTGGCCCTCGGGCGGTAATGGACTGAAGCACCGGCCTCCGAAGCAAAGGAGCACCTAGTGGATTTTGAGGCCTCTTTTTTATTAGGCACCATGTCCGGTTTGAAGAGGTCTTGTGGTGCCAAAACATTGGAAACCCCCCAAAAGTGACCCCAATTTGGAAACTAGACCCCTTGAGGAATCCATTGTAGTTTTCTTGGGGTGCATGCGGCTTTTTGATCAGTTTTTATTTTTTATTTTTAGGTGGCGTGGTGACTAAAAAACAGCAATTCTACTATTCTTTTTTTATTCTTTTTTTTTACAGCGTTCACCGTGCGCTATAAATGACATATTCACTTTATTCTGCGGGGCGATACAATTACGGCGATACCAGATGTTTATAGTTTTTTTTTATGTCTTATGGCGTTTGCACAATAAAATAAGTTTTGTAAAAAATCATTAACTTTTTGTGTTACCTTATTCTAAGAGCCATAACGTTTTTATTTTTCAATCAATAAAGCCGTGCGAGGACTTATTTTTTGCGTAACGAACTGTAGTTTCGATCAGTACCATTTTTAGGTACATGCGACTTTTTGATCTCTTTTTATTAAATTTTTTGGGAGGTGAAGTGACCTAACAATTGTGATTGTGGTACGGTTTATTATATTTTTTTACGGCGTTCACCGTGCGGGCTAAATAAGGAAATCATTTTGTAGTTCAGGCCGTTACGGACGCGGCGATACCAATTATGTATAGTTTATTTGTTTGTTTATATATTTTTATTAATAATAAATGACTGATAAGGTAAAAAGTGGGACTTTTACTCTTATTACTTTTCAAACTTTAATTTTCTTATTTTTACACATCTTTTTTTAACTTTTTTTTAACTTTATTACTTTGTCCCACTAGGGGACTTGAGGGCAGGAGGCCCTGATCGCTATTCTAATACACTGCACTACATGCGTAGTGCAGTGTATTAGAACTGTCAGCTACTCACTTACAGCAAGCATAGTGGGTCCTAACGTTGTCAGGACCCACTAGGCTTCCGTCTATGGCATAGCCGGACGCCATTGTTTGGTGTCCGGTTGCCATAGTCACCATCGCCGGCCGCTGTCGTGTAGCAGGCCGGCGATGGCAGCTTAACCCCTAAAAAGCCGCGATCTCTATAGAACGCGGCTTTTAAGGGGTTAATCAGCGGGGACACAGCGATCGGTCCCCGCTGTAGGAGCTGTGACAGCTGCTGAACAAGACAGCAGCGTCACAGCTCCTGTATGTGTCGGGAGGACGGCCGAAATGGCCGTTACTCCCGAGACGTACTATTAGGTCATGGAGCGCGAACGATACAGCTGCCATGACCTAATAGTACGTCCAGGAGCGGGAAGGGGTTATAGGTGGCATGTCGATATTACAGAGATATTATTCCCTGCCTTTTATATACAGCACACAAAGTCATAGAGTATAGGAATTCCGTGTGCTGTGTAACACCATCTTGCATAAGAACTTTGTGTACAAACATAACATAAAAACACAAAGCAAAAACAATGAATCGCCCTTAGCAAACAATGGGGCAGATCTATTAAAATTGTTCCAAAGTTAGACCAAATGAAACTGGAAACTGGCTCACGCTGTATGAGAAATTTGACACAACCCACTACATATTTTTGACACTTCTCTATTCCTTACGCCACCTCTTGGTTGGCGTACCCTACACCAGTATTTTGTGCCCAAAAGATAAAGGATACAGTTATTAAATATGGCACATAATACAACTTATCTTAGCCATGCCGATTTTCCTAAACACTTTTTGAAACTCATCAAAAAATTTTAGGCGCATGGCAAAACACATAAAAATCTGCCAAGAACTGAGCTGTAAATAAGCACTTGCATCCATGGGCAAGGCCCTGTCCACATCACATTTGATGTACATTTAGCGTGTTTGCAGGAAATCTCCTGACATACACGCAAAAACATGTCCATAGGCTTCCATTGCCAGACGAAGGCCAATAGAGTGTCCTTTTGACCTCCAGCTGGCCGGTACACGACAGTATAAAGAGTAAAATAAATTTTATTAATTAACTCAATAAAAACAGGGGTATAATCACCACCATGAAAAAACAACTGTGCTCAAAAATATCTTTCAAAGAAAAGTAATTAATCTACGGATTCAGTTGTGAATCCTATGGACGAACACACTTCTATTGATGTAAGGGGTTAATGTGTTTAACCGTTGTGGGCACAGCAGATCACTGTCATAAACGCATGGAGCAGCCAGAAATACCTCTAAGCACTCTAAAGCCGATATTGTATGATAAGCTGTCACCTACACTCATTCCCCCTCTATTCTGACTCTGCGCGTTTCCATACACAGAATTCATCAGGGGTCTCTTTTAGATAACATTACGCTGACTGTCATGCCAGCGATAATTCAATTCAATTAATCAGTACATAGTTTGTATATGCACAGAAGCGTGCTCGCATTTGGGCGGCACGCTTACACTGGGACCGAGTGTTCATATAGATGATACTCCTTCCCTTTCGCTGAGGCAGAGCCACCCCATCAGCCAATCAAAGCCACAGACATCACAAGCAACGTGCAGCCGCTCTGGGTCCAGCGGACTAGGTGATCCGCCCAACCAATCACCGCCGCTCCTCCCATCCATGACGTCGGTGCTCAGACCGCATCAGGGAACACCAACTCAAACATTACAGCTACGCTTGTCATCAAGGGGCAGTGTCCCGTTGTCAGGGCAGAAATGACGCTGTACAGCAGAGTTTCGTGCTGGCAGCCTGAGTCAGTGCCTGATAAACATCATGCTGATCTATTACTAATTGGGATGGTTCACTGAAACAATAGATATAAACAAAACATAATAATGCATAATGGCAAAATGCTGGGGTAGGAAGCTGTCATTCATATAGTATATAATATAATAACATCTTTTGCAACTTCCGTGTATAGTGACTACATAACCCCAAATTACATATCAGACATTATTAGAATCAGGTCTTTCCAACCCATCCTATCCCATAAATTATTAAGTTGCCTAAATATCACAGTAATTGTCTAAAATGTGATACTTGCAATAGCTGGGATGATAGCGCAGACAAATGTGAGGAGCTGCAGACTAGAAAGAGAAAAAGGCTCATATACAAGTAATCATGATAATAATCCCCATATTGTATAGTTTATTTTATTACGATACATATAACACACACACATTGGTGACCATCTAAAGACATGTACACAAGATCTATATAAAACATGTATAGTTCAGCTGGTCATTCAGTCCATCCGGTTGCATACTGGCCAATCTATAAATCCATTGTGCTTCCTTTCTCAGGATCAAATTGTCCCAGTCACCACCTCTTTTCAGTGAACATAGCCATTCAATTACCTGGAAAGGTAAGCAATCTGCTTTCCCTTGGTGTTTCTCATGTACAAGTTTAGAAATAAGGGTCTCTCTTTTCTTGCCAATATCCCCAACATGGTCCCTAATATGGTGGCAAAATTGTCGGATAGTTTTCCCCACATAATTCATTGGGCATGGGCAAGTAATCAAATATATAACGTCCATCGTTCTACAACTCACAAAATCCCGGATATCGTATTTAACTTGAGTTGTCACACTTCGAAACCTTTTTTCCATTTGAATAAAAATGCAAGTTCTGCAGCTCCCACACCTGTGTGTGCCTGGTATCTTCCGATCCAACCATGTTCCCACTCATGACACAGGGTCAAAACAGCTATGGATCACCCTATCACAGATATTTTTCCCCTTCTAAATATAACAGAGGGTCTACTGGTGATCAAGTCTTCTATGTCCCTATCTGCGCTGAGAATACGCTAATTCCTCGTAAGGATCTCTATAACCTATGGTTGTTTTGAATTAAAGGTGTCTATCAGTCTTGTGATAGGGGCCTCCTCTCTTTTCTTAGGCACCAATAAATCAGATCTTTCTGATCTTCTTGCAGCCTCACATGCTCTGTCTATTAACTTTTTGGGAAATCATCTCTCCTTTAATCTATTTCCCAAGTCATGGGACTGTACCTCAAAGTCTTCTACAGTACTGCAGTTACGGCGAACCCTAAGGAACTGACCCCTCGGAATTCCACCTTTAAGGGGATATGGATGACAGCTATTCCATTGTAGGAAACAGTTTGTGGCTGTATCCTTATGGTGGACCTTGGTCCTACATGTGACTTCCACTGTTTTTATGATCTTCAAATCCAAAAACGATCGTGAATCCTCACTAATCTCACTGGTGAATCTCAGCCCCAATGCATTCTTGTTAGGGGCTGCAACAAAGCATCAAACTCCTGTATTGACAAATTCCAAAGCAACAGCACATCATAAATGTACCTAATCCATTGAAAAATGGTCTCCGAAGACCACAGTCTCCTCCCACCAGCGGAGGTACTAATTGGCATACGTAGGGGCTGCTGGACTCCCCATGGCCGTACCCCGCTGCTGGTGGAAAATGTGGTCTTCGAAGACAAAATAGTTTCTTTCCAACACAAAACTTAGTAAGCGTAACACAAGGTCACTATGAGCCATATGTTGAATTCCCCTAGATCTAAAGGAAATAGCCCACTTCTTGGAAACCCAGTCCATGAGCTATGGAGAAGTACAACGCCTCCACATCCAGACTTGCCAACATGGTACCTGGTTTTAGTGAGTTATTCAATAAAATAAATTTTACTCTTTAGTCACAATCAGTGAATAGAAATAAATATAAAATTGTGGGAGCACAATAAAATTGAAATATAAAAATTCAGTGAAATATACACATCAGTATACCACAAAAAAACATATGGTGTAGCATAGTGGGGAACACGAATCCATCCTGCCGAGCCCTGTAAAAAAATGTATATGGTAAACGAAGACCATAATAGCCTATGGGTGACGGATGCCATTTTATGGCAACCGTCACAGGCCTCCATTATACCTATACATCGGTAAGCTACAGTGCCTACATGGACAGTCTACTGGAGATTCCCCAGGCTGAAATAAAAAGCAGGGTGCCTGTAACAGATAGCGCTGACATTCATGGGGAGGGGGAAAGATTATGTGTGTCAGGGGGAGTGCTTGCAGGTTGGATGCAGCTCAGATCATTAGCGGACGGCAGGACATTGGTTCAGGAGACATTTACTCCTTTCCCCTCCTGAACAATATGCTGGGACTGCTGAGGCTCTGGATCTGCCAGGCTACAAGATGAGTCTATACGGAGTACAGAAAATAATGATGATGGCTTCCCTTCTTCTAGCCCCACAGCCCCTGAGAACTGCTCGTTGCTGGATCTAGCCTCCAGCCTGGCCAGGGGTGCTCCAGTATCTCCAACTGATAATGTACCCTCCTCATACAGGAAGTGTTAGGGATCTGCCAGGTACTTCATCTAGGTATACTCCTGGGATTAATCAATCCACACCTGAGGTCAGACCTGTTCGACTGACACCATCTCCCACCAACCAGGGTGGCAGGCTCAGGAGTGGGAGAGCCTATCGCGGCCTGGTCTGTCGGAGTTAGCTCCGCCCCCTGTCCTTTATTACCTGCCCTGTTCTCTCCCTCAGTGCTTGTAATTCTTTTGGATTCCTGGCCCCACTGCTGCTTGCTCCAGCCTGCTTCTGCCGTGCTTCTGCCTTGCTGCAGTTCTGCTTGACCTGCTTTGCTTTGCCCCTGGCTTGCTTCTGTCTCCGTGCCCGCTCGGGTGTACTCACTTCGTCCTGGTCCTGACTGTTAGTTCGCCGCTCCGTTTCCTCGTGGCGTTCCGTGGCTACTGCCCCTTCCCTTGCGTGTTCCCTGTTTGTTTTCCCGTGCACTTAGACAGCGTAGGGACCGCCGCCCAGTTGTACCTCGTCGCCTAGGGCGGGTCGTTGCAAGTAGGCAGGGACAGGGCGGTGGGTAGATTAGGGCTCACTTTCCCTTCACCTCCTTCCTGCCATTACATAATTACAAGCCCTTACCTAGTCTACCATTTCTCCTACGCTGACGCTATCATGGACCCCCTTGAGACCCTGACCCAGCAGATGCAGGGCCTCTCCCTACAGGTCCAGGCCCTGGCCCAAAGGGTCAATCAGGGTGACGCTGCTTTAGTAGTACCCCTCACCTCACCTCACCTCTAGAACCCGACCTCAAGTTACCTCAGGGGACCGTAAGACGTTTCTCTCCTTCCGGGAGAGTTGCAGACTGTATTTCCGCCTAAAGCCCCACTCCTCAGGTTCCGAGAACCAGCGGGTGGGTATCATCATATCCCGACTCCAGGAAGGGCCCCAAGAGTGGGCCTTCTCCTTGGCTCCTGACGCCCCTGAACTTTCCTCTGTTGATCGTTTTTTCTCTGCCCTCGGACTCATTTACGACGAGACTGACAGGACTGCTTTAGCCGAGAGTCAGCTGGTGACCTTACGTCAGGGTAGGAGACCGGTTGAGGAATACTGTTCTGATTTTAGGAAGTGGTGCGTAGCTTCTCAGTGGAACGATCCGGCCCTAAGGTGCCAGTTTAGGTTAGGATTATCTGACGCCCTGAAGGATCTGCTGGTTAGCTACCCCTCGTCTGACTCCCTTGACCAGGTTATGGCCCTAGCAGTACGACTTGACCGACGTCTCAGGGAACGTCAGCTAGAACGCTTCAGTGTGCTCCCCTCTGACTTTTCTGCGATCCCCCCCGAGGTCCCGTCTCCTCGCCCCTCTACGGAGGACTCGGAGGTACCTATGCAACTCGGGGCCTCCATGTCCCCTCGACAACGTAGGGAGTTTCGCAGAATGAATGGTCTCTGCTTCTACTGTGGGGACGACAAGCATCTACTGAACACCTGTCCCAGGCGCAAGAATAAGAAGCCGGAAAACTTCCGCGCCTAAGTGATCATCGGGGAGGTCACTTGGGCGCACAGGTATTTCCCGTTAATGTGAAACGCAATAAAATTTTGCTTCCCTTTCAGGTCTCGTTTGCTGGCCGGTCTGCCACGGGCAGTGCTTTCGTGGATTCTGGCTCATCTGCTAATATCATGTCTGTGGAATTTGCTATGTCTCTAAAGATGCCTTGTATTGATTTACCTTATCCTATCCCTGTAGTAGGAATCGACTCAACTCCCCTTGCTAATGGTTATTTTACTCAGCATACTCCTGTTTTTGAACTCCTGGTTGGCTCCATGCATTTGGAGCAGTGCTCTGTACTGGTGATGCAGGGATTATCGTCTGATCTGGTATTAGGTCTTCCCTGGTTGCAGTTGCATAATCCCACGTTTGATTGGAATACTGGGGATCTCACCAAATGGGGTAATGAATGTCTTATGTCATGTCTTTCTGTTAACTCTATTTCTCCCCGGGAGGAGGTAAACACGCTTCCTGAGTTTGTTCAGGACTTCGCCGATGTGTTTTCTAAGGAGGCCTCCGAGGTGTTGCCCCCCCATAGAGATTACGATTGCGCTATCGATTTGGTGCCTGGTGCCAAGCTTCCTAAGGGTAGGATATTTAATCTTTCATGTCCTGAACGTGAAGCTATGAGGGTGTATATCCAAGAATGCCTGGCCAAGGGTTTCATTCGCCCCTCGACTTCTCCTGTAGGTGCTGGCTTCTTCTTCGTGGGGAAGAAGGATGGTGGTCTTAGGCCGTGCATTGATTATCGTAACCTGAATAAGGTCACCGTAAGGAACCAGTACCCACTTCCTTTGATTCCGGATCTTTTTAATCAGGTTCAGGGAGCCCAATGGTTTTCTAAGTTCGATCTACGGGGGGCATATAACCTTATCCGCATCAAAGAGGGGGATGAGTGGAAAACTGCGTTCAACACACCCGAGGGTCATTTCGAATACCTGGTCATGCCCTTTGGGTTGTGTAATGCCCCTGCTGTCTTCCAGAATTTTATTAATGAAATCCTGAGAGAGTACCTGGGTAATTTTCTTGTTGTGTACCTTGATGACATACTGGTGTTTTCCAAGGACTGGTCCTCCCACGTGGAGCATGTCAGGAAGGTGCTCCAGGTCCTTCGGGAGAATAATCTGTTTGCTAAGACTGAAAAATGTGTCTTTGGGGTACAGGAGATACCATTTTTAGGGCAAATCCTCACTCCTCATGAATTCCGCATGGACCCTGCCAAGGTTCAGGCTGTGGCGGAATGGGTCCAACCTGCCTCCCTTAAGGCGTTACAGTGTTTTTTAGGGTTCGCCAACTATTACAGGAGAATTATTGCCAACTTCTCGGTCATCGCTAAGCCTCTTACGGACCTTACCCGCAAGGGTGCTGATGTCCTCCATTGGCCCCCTGAGGCCGTCCAGGCCTTTGAGACTCTCAAGAAGTGCTTTATCTCGGCCCCCGTGCTGATTCAGCCCAACCAAGAGGAGCCATTTATTGTGGAGGTTGACGCTTCCGAGGTGGGAGTGGGGGCCGTCTTGTCCCAGGGTACCAGCTCCCTCACCCATCTCCGCCCCTGTGCTTACTTCTCTAGGAAGTTTTCGCCCACGGAGAGTAACTATGATATTGGCAACCGTGAACTTCTAGCCATTAAATGGGCTTTTGAGGAGTGGCGGCACTTCCTGGAGGGGGCCAGACACCAGGTAACGGTCCTTACGGATCACAAGAATCTGGTTTTCCTAGAATCGGCCCGGAGGCTTAATCCTAGACAAGCTCGGTGGGCACTATTCTTTACCAGATTTAATTTCTTGGTTACCTATAGGGCTGGGTCCAAGAATATTAAGGCTGATGCTCTGTCACGTAGTTTCATGGCCAATCCTCCTTCCGAGAAGGATCCTGCTTGTATTTTACCCCCTGGTATAATCGTCTCTGCCACGGATTCTGATTTAGCTTCTGATATCGCGGCTGATCAGGGTGCAGCTCCCGGGAACGTCCCTGGGGACAAACTGTTTGTTCCCCTGCAATACCGGCTGAGGGTACTCAGGGAAAACCATGACTCCGCTCTATCTGGTCATCCTGGCATCTTGGGCACCAAACACCTCATTACCAGAAACTATTGGTGGCCTGGGTTGCCTAAAGACGTTAGGGCTTACGTCGCCGCTTGTGAGGTTTGCGCTAGGTCCAAAACCCCTAGGTCCCGACCTGCGGGCCTACTACGTTCCTTGCCCATTCCCCAGAGACCTTGGACCCATATCTCCATGGATTTTATCACCGATTTGCCTCCATCTCAGGGCAAGTCGGTGGTGTGGGTGGTAGTCGACCGCTTCAGCAAGATGTGCCACTTTGTGCCCCTTAAGAAGCTACCTAACGCCAAGACGTTAGCTTCTTTGTTTGTGAAACACATCCTGCGTCTCCATGGGGCCCCAGTCAATATCGTTTCTGACAGAGGGGTACAATTTGTTTCCTTATTTTGGAGAGCTTTTTGTAAAAAGTTGGAGATTGATCTGTCCTTCTCCTCCGCCTTCCATCCCGAAACTAATGGCCAAACGGAAAGGACCAACCAATCCCTGGAACAATATTTAAGGTGTTTCATCTCTGACTGTCAATTCGATTGGGTCTCATTCCTTCCCCTTGCTGAATTTTCCCTGAATAACCGGGTCAGTAACTCGTCAGGGGTCTCCCCGTTTTTCTGTAATTTCGGGTTTAACCCAAGGTTCTCCTCCGTCTCCCCTGGTTGTTCCAATAATCCTGAGGTAGAGGATGTTCATCGGGAACTGTGCACTGTCTGGGCCCAGGTTCAGAAGAACCTAGAGGCGTCCCAGAGCGCACAAAAGATTCAGGCGGATAGTAGACGTTCTGCTAACCCCCGGTTTGTCGTCGGGGATTTGGTCTGGTTGTCGTCCAGGAACTTGCACCTTAAGGTCCCGTCCAGGAAGTTTGCTCCCCGATTTATTGGACCTTATAAGATCATTGAAGTCCTCAACCCTGTTTCCTTCCGTCTGGAGCTCCCCCCATCCTTTCGCATACATGACGTCTTCCATGCCTCCCTCCTTAAACGCTGCTCCCCGTCCTGGTCCCCCTCGAGGATACCTCCTGTTCCCGTTCTCACCCCTGAGGGGGTGGAATTCGAGGTGGCCAAGATTATGGACAGTAGGATGGTCCAGGGCTCCCTCCAGTACCTGGTCCATTGGAGAGGATACGGGCCGGAGGAGAGGACTTGGGTACCTGCCCGTGATGTTCACGCTGGGGTATTGATCAGGAGGTTCCACCTTCTCTTCCCCACTAAACCGGGTCCCCTTAGTAAGGGTCCGGTGGCCCCTCATAAAAGGGGGAGTACTGTTAGGGATCTGCCAGGTACTTCATCTAGGTATACTCCTGGGATTAATCAATCCACACCTGAGGTCAGACCTGTTCGACTGACACCATCTCCCACCAACCAGGGTGGCAGGCTCAGGAGTGGGAGAGCCTATCGCGGCCTGGTCTGTCGGAGTTAGCTCCGCCCCCTGTCCTTTATTACCTGCCCTGTTCTCTCCCTCAGTGCTTGTAATTCTTTTGGATTCCTGGCCCCACTGCTGCTTGCTCCAGCCTGCTTCTGCCGTGCTTCTGCCTTGCTGCAGTTCTGCTTGACCTGCTTTGCTTTGCCCCTGGCTTGCTTCTGTCTCCGTGCCCGCTCGGGTGTACTCACTTCGTCCTGGTCCTGACTGTTCGTTCGCCGCTCCGTTTCCTCGTGGCGTTCCGTGGCTACTGCCCCTTCCCTTGCGTGTTCCCTGTTTGTTTTCCCGTGCACTTAGACAGCGTAGGGACCGCCGCCCAGTTGTACCTCGTCGCCTAGGGCGGGTCGTTGCAAGTAGGCAGGGACAGGGCGGTGGGTAGATTAGGGCTCACTTTCCCTTCACCTCCTTCCTGCCATTACAGGAAGATGGTAAATATTTAATCTTTGTCATTGTCTGATAGGAAGAGTCCATGGTCGTCAGCGTGTACTGTGCTGGACAATCACCGCAGAGTCTGCGCAAGCCCCTTTTCCATGTCAATATATAGTGGGAACTGCTGGTATTCATGGGGGGCCTTCTCTAAGCATAATTCATCTTCAAAGTGAATACTATTAGAGGGGCAGCTGAAAATAGACAACTCACTCAGCAGGTCCTGCATGGGCGCTACCCTACATTGCTGTGCCCAGTTGTGACTTTTACCTCCGGTGGGCGCCTGTTGTCCATGTCTGAACAACAGTCAAAATGTGGGGGCGCTCTACTCTCAATTTCTATTGAGCCTTGACTTGCAGTACAGCTGTATTCTTGATTGCTGGCACAAGTAAGCTGTTCCTGCACCTCGGGCCTTAAGAAGGTTTTGTGAGAGATATGTGGACAACAGGGTCATCAGACTTTGGAATTCCATCCTGGTTTCCAGGTTGCAGATGTCAATGTGGTGCCCTGCATTTAGAATAAACACACGGTCACATAGATATCTTAATTATTTATCTCCACATAGCACAGACAGACCATGCCATTCTACCTCTCACCACCCACCAATTATTGTGTATACCCCTGATCCTGTGTCAACACCTCAGCTACTCTCAACTTCCGATCACAGTAATATACGGATTTCCCAAAGCGCTCAGTGCGAAGGGACCTCTGGAAGGTGTCGTTTTTGCTGTGAGGATTTTTACAGTTCTAGGACAGAAGCTGAAGTTTTATGTGTGAGTTGAATGTGACAAGCAGGAACCAGACTAGAGAAGAGAAGTGAAGTGTTCGGGCGACGTATCCCACTGTATGCCTATGCAGTGGGATACTTTGCAGCCTTTCGTCAGAGGCATACTTCAGGATTCCAACGTAGACTGCAAATGTGAACAGGGCCAAACAACAATTTATACTGCAAAATTTATTGGAGAATTCATCAGGACAGGACATTAAACTGTAGTCTAGTTTTGTACAGCAATGAGGAAAATGTGGTACTTTCACAGTGAAATCTATTGACTACAAGACAGCCCTTTTTTTTAAAGAAGCTGCCTGACTAACCCCAGGCAATAGGCTGTTATCATTGTGGAAAGCCACATCTGGATATTTATTTCCCATGCAGCAGCTGCCTATTAATGCATAGAAGTGCCAGGTCCACAAGAGTGGTACCGCTTTTACAGAGTGGCTCTCCGCTCCGGCACATAAGACCTAAAAGGACATATAGACAGGGGTTGCCATGGTTAGACAATCCCTTTAAACCTAACTCTAGAAAAAAAAAACAAATACTGTTACATTTTCCCTAGTTAGTTTCAGATGGTTCAGCATATTTTGATTAGAATCCAATATACTGTGCCACAATTCTCTATTTATGACACCAGCTATGAATTGTTTTTTCCACAAATGGCAATTTTTTCTATACAGCAGAGCAATTTTCTAATGTAACATCACAGTAGTATGTGCCTCTGCTTGCTTGATGACTATAACAAAGCAGAGTTTCAAACACACAGGTTTTAGGTTACATGCACAAAGGTTGGGCAATAGAGCGGAATTCAGTGTGGGCAGTTGGGATGACCTCCTGGGGGGGCAGCATTACCAAGCTGTGGGTTGTCTTACCCCACTACATGCTAACCAAGAGTGCATGATCCATTTTTTTCATCTTCGATTTTATTCTGTATTGCTGTAAAGCAAGGAGACAAGCCAGCAAAAAAAAAAAAAAAAAGAAACAGACAGGTAGCACTGAGACAAATTTCATGGAAAGCGCTTATAAATAAAATTCCCTTCTATAACTAGCAGCACAGAGTTGAAGCCAGAGATTCTGGGCAGTGACATACAAATAAGAACTGAGTGAATCACCTTTTGCCTCCATCCACTTTACCACTATCCCCTGAGCATATGCCTGCAGCTTAAACCTAACTTTTTAAATCCACAGCTTGAGCACTATATGAACTCTGACTAAATACAATTCCTGTGCAAACTAGCTGTCACAAGCAGAAGCCTCTGCTCTTTTTTATATTATGATAATGTTCTACATACATTAATGTAAAGTGTAGGTGAACATACGAGAATATATCAGGGAATTGCTCTCTTTAGCAGCAGTTGTTCTTATTAATAATAATAATAATAATAATAATAATGATAATAGTAATAATAATAATAATAATAATTTTAAAAAGCACGACTGTATAGAACTGGATATTTCTTGCACTGTGAACCCATCAGCAGATTACAGGCTGCAAGTTCCGGGCATCTGAAGTCTGAGAATAACAAACAGCCAATTTCATATATAGTTGTTTTTTTCATGCCATGTTCTATCGGACGCTTTATAACGGACATATTCTCCCCTAAAAGTATTGCCTCTAGAGGAAAATATGTTTTGCAATGCAGCGCCGTATGTAGCACTATACAGCAGTTCTTGGGAGTTCCTTTGGCTCCGTAGGGATGACTTCTGCCACTGTGCAGCCTTCTGCAACTTGTTTTGCAATCGGGCTCTCAATCTAACCCATATCTTACCTCAGAAACACACTAGGGCCAATTTTATAGGAAGAGGAATAACATATCCGTATGTTTTTGGATTGTGGGAGCAAGTCTACGCAAACACAGGGAGCACATACAAACTCCGTGCAGGTGTTGTCTTTGGTCAGATTTTGTTTCAGGACCCCAGTACTGCCAGGTAACAGTGCTAACTACTGAGCCACTATGTAAACAAATATTGTTTATTTGGTATCTATAGGAGATATTCATACTTGTGACCAAAGACAAAAGGTGCAGGGTTTGGTCCTATCCTATACTGATCATGACACAACAGTGACCAGAACAGGAAAAAAATTATATACTTTAGATGCTTATTTTTCCTTCTGTTATTATAGTATGTCAGAATACAAATTTTTCATAAATGTTATTCCCTGAAAAATCCCTTTATATTTCTATCATGAAGATTTAAGGAATTGGTCCATTAGAACAAAGCCTATCCATATGCCCTATTACAGCGTATTGATGCTATAGCTGTGTCCCCTGTTCCCTAAGGCCCGAGTAGCGAGCCACTGCCAACAGTCACTCCGGCTCTAGAGAACTCAGCACCATGTATTACCAGCCAAACACCCAGCTGCCACTTGTGGTAACAGTTGATTGACAAAAGATGGAGAACCCGCGGCATTCCGCTGACTGCCAGTGGGTCCTCAGAGAAGTTGTTGTCCAGCATAATTAGAACCTCCATTAGAACACATGCATGTGATAGATAATTTACTATGAGCTTTATAAAATAGATTCCATAATATATACCTGATCTTTCTGCACACAAGTTCTTCTGGCATCTTTCAGTTCCGCCTTTAATTGGGCTACAGTTTTTTCTAATCGAACTATTTCGACTTTGTGCCTCTGCTGGCTTGTCAGTATTTCCAGATGGAGGGAACGCAGGGTCTTTTCTAGCTCTTCAGTTTCATGTGCATACTTCCTCTGCTGGTCAAGTGTTTTCCCAGCTTCAGTGTTCTGGCGTTCAATTATTTGCTGACACTCCTCTACCTTTGCTGTCTTTTCATTAACTCGTCTTCTTAAATCCTCTAACGCCTAGAAAGTTCACAAAAGTTGCAATAAGTCATGTAAAACAGTTCTGACATGTAAATTATTATATTAAGAGCATTTGACAGTAGTATCTATGACAGCTAGCATTCAGCATCTTAAATAGGGAAGTGTTCGCTAATAGTTAACTACAGCAGCCCAGTGGTCAGCACTGTTGCCTTTAGTGAAAAAAGTCAACATTTATATAAAGTTTGTATGTTCTCCCAATACTTGTAAGATTAAAGGCCCTGCAGACTGGTACAATAACTATAGGGATCGGTGATTACATTAGAATGTTCTCTCCACTTTCTAAATGAGAACGTCATACGCCTTAAAAGGTTACTTCACACACTTATACGTTGACTTCAGAAATTGTGTGTCCCCCACCCAATCTGCTACTTGCACTGCGGCACAGGGGTCCAAGTAAACAATCTTGGTTCCGCGATGGACTCTGTGGTCCTGTGATGTATCCGTTGAATCCATAGCATCCTATGCGCAGGCATGACAGGCAGAGAATGCTATGGATGCAACGGTCACATGATACATCAAGTGACCGCCAAATCCATCACTGCACTGCAATTGTTTACATGGTCCCCATCCAACTGCGCATGTTACAGATCAGACAGGTAGATGTCATTTCTGAAGACATCCTATGTGAGTAAAGATACTTTTAATGTTAAAGCATATGACAGTCATATTTAGAAAATGGCCAAACCCTAAATAACTTAATGACAGACAGATGCCTGATGAAAAACTAACTGCGCGACTGTGTAGTGCCAACTGTAAAGTTTGATGAAGGAGGGGGACGGTTTTGGAAAACGATACAGAGCTAATATTCTTCTCTACTAGTTTCTTAGGACAAAGCAACCAGTATCGGTGTGCCCACTGGTCTGTATTGTCATAAGAAACTATAATAGGAAGGAATATTAGCTCAGTATTGTTCTGTCTGGCATCACCGGGTATAGCCTGGGCAGTCGCATATACTGCATAATTTTATATAAGGTCCAAAAAACAATTGAACGTTGTTCAAACTCCACATGCATACACTAAACTTATAATCCACCTTAAAGGAGTCATGCAAACCAAAATACTGGATTCATGAATATATTAATATATACATTTTATTCAATACATTTAAAATCTACATGAACACAAAAATATAAATTAACATTAAGCCAGTGTTAAGTTAAATAAATGAAAAAAACGCACACATAGATAGGCATCAAGCTAAATGTATGAAGTGCATAGTCAATAAGTATATAGCTTGCCTATCACAAAGGTCACCTATAGGCGGCTACAAGGCCATATATTCCATACAGGTAAAAGATGTTATTTTAAAAATGAATGGAAGAAATAATATGCAAAGGGATGAATGTCTATCTATATCCTACCACTAGATTAACACAATGACTAACATCATCACACATTATTGTGCTGTAACAACTGCATGAACTCACTGATAGGTGCATGAAAAGAAAACAACTACATAAGATATGGTAGCTCACCCTGAGATGTGTGCTAAAACGGTCACTGGCCGCCTCAAAGTCGCATATACTGACCAGACTGGACAGCTGTCCCAGCTTTCACAGTATACACTTCACAGGGAATGTGCCTCATTAATTGTGGTCCATAGTATAAGTACTATACTTAATGTGACTCATTCAACATGTTTTATAATACATGCCTCACATTCAATGTGCCAAAGTACAGTATAAACCTACAATGATTATGCCTCGTCGTCATATTTACCAACATTCTCGGAATGTCCGAGAGACTCCCAAAAAAGTTGGACAATCTCCTGGTCTTTCCCACAGACAATGTCTTGATGCCTAACAGCGCTGGGAGCAACGGGTACAGCAGGAACAGGGAGAGGTAAGTAGCTTAACCTCTGGTCTGAGGTCTGCAAAGGGGTAGTTTGGGGTCTGGTGTAAACAGGGGGGAGTCTGGTCTGGGCTCTGTCAACAGAGGGGATCTGGTATAAATTCTGTTAATAAATAATCTGGGATCTGTATACTAGGGGCTTCTGTTCTAGGGTCTGTATGCAGGGGGTTCTGACCTGGGGTCTGTATAGAAGGGGGTCTGGCCTGGGGACACAGTGCTGGACCTGTCACACAGCAGACACTAACAGCATCTGATGAACCCCATTACCTTTTAATATGGTCCATCGGGTTCTATCGTGGTGCATGCTGCACTAATCTAACGGAACTGCCGAAGGGAGCCTATGACAGCAGTTTGAGCATGTCCTTATTTTGTTAACATTTATAACATCGCTTCCTTGTGGGTACTTGGTTAAAATGTCTTGTCACTAGAGGGTAATTGGCTTAAAAAGGTTGAGAAACACTGTTATAGAGAATGTTGTGCTTCTACTTTGTTGCAATGGTTTGGGGGAAGAACTCTTTCAGTATGGCATTGCATAAAGTGAAATCCATAAAAGAATAGTTAAGTGTGGAAGAAATGATGGATGAAAAGGAAAATCCAGAGAAAACCAAGTCGTATAACTTAACATTGGTGCCCAACCTTCAAATATTCTTGTGGTTGACTGGACGGTCTTAGTCTTTAAGAGTGGAGATTGTTGTAGTAGCAATGAGGTCAGCTCCATATTAATATCAATAGCTTTTATAATGAGATTTTAAATAACCCCTATGGTTGAGAAGTTTGAGCATCTTGTCTGTCCCCAAAACACATTAGGAAATTTGGCAGGAAACAGATGCTACTTAGCATGTTACAACCTTTAAATAGAGGGTGATTTCTTCACCAGTGGAACTTATAAGCATGTAGATTATAACATGAGTAAAAATAAAATGTTGCTCACTTTTTGGCACTCTTGTAGTTGTAAAGATTTAGAGTCATAATCTTCATTTGAGTGGCTGTGAGTTGATTTGTACACCTCTGTTTTAGAACAAATGTTATTTATGTCATTTTGGTTCTTCAAGATCTGAAAAAAAAAAAAAAGAAGAAAACAATTCTATTCCGGGATGAAAAACTATTTACCAAGGTGATTTCCCCTATAATGTTTCAGTGTATTGCATTTACATACAGTAAAAAGATTTTGAAATCAGTTTCACAAATTGATATATTAGGGAGCTGCATAAATTGCAATTGCCTAATGTAATATTACTATTGAAATCTCTTTTGGAGAGAGAGATACTTTAAACAAGACAAACATTGAAACAATGGCACCAATAAGGTGCTGAAGGGTTAAACTCTTGATTGCTAGAGGTTGGGGGGGGGGGGGCTGTACACTGGGCCTGGCATCCCGCTGAAAGGATATTTGGAAGGAACTATATGCCTGAGCACTGCGGACTGACCAGGCTATTCTAACAATGCTCCTCCCAAGAGTACTTTTTTTAGCTGGCAGCCAGGCGCGGTACGCTGAACCTCAAACTCTGGTTGTGGAAGCAGTATAGTGGGATATTAATGCTTTATAGGATTTTAATATATGACGTTATATAACTTTCCCTTTGTCTTATAATATAGTTACTGCAATTATCTTAATAAACCACAGAGAAGCTAAGGGAATTAAAGTTTCCAACTGCATTAGGCCCCCTGCACACGGCTGTGCCCATAATCATGGTCCGCGATTACGGGCACGGCTGGCCGAGGATAGCCATCCGCATTTTTGGCACGTGCTCTCATACAAAGTATGGGAGCACGGTCCGTAAAAAGCAAAAGATAGAACATGTCCTATTTTTTGCGGAGGTTTTCTAAGGCCCGGACGCCTTCCTGCAAATATACGGGAAGTTGTTTGTGGTCAATAGAAGTCAATTGTTCTAGAATTGCGGTCAAATTCTACGGTCGTGTGCATACTAAACGTTAGCAAGTTAGGAGAAAAAGATTGTCATTAAAGGGTAACTAAACATTCAACTAACTTCTGACATGTCACAGTGACAGAAGTTTTGATTGGTGGGGGTCCGAGCACTGAAACCCCCACCAATCGCTAAAACGAAGCGGCAGAAGTGCTGGTGTGAGCGCTGAGCCACTTCGTTTCTGTACAGCTTTTTCCAGAAATCGATGTAGTGGTGTAGGGGCTCAATAGAAAGTCTATGGGCCCGTACACGGCTATATCGGCTTTCCGGAAAAAGCCAAATAGAAACTAAGTGGCTCAGCGCTCACACGAGCACTTGTGCTGCTTCGTTTTATCGATTGGTGGGGCGCTCAGTGCTCGCACCCCCACTAATCAAAACTTCTGACATGTCACTATGACATGTCAGAAGTTTACTGAATGTATAGTTACCCTTTAAGAGCAGCCTGTATTCTGCAAACAAATTCATTTTGCAATGGTGGGAAAATCAGGACATTTCCAATTTGAAAGGAGGTGCATTGAAGTATGCGTTTAGGAATTGCTATTTATGTAATACTCTCATGTATTTGTGATGGTACAACATGGTCCAGTTTTGCGCCAGTGCACAGTTGTTCGCTACCTTGTTTAACAATGGAAACATTTAAGTTGCAGGGATCCAGCGATTTTACCATGACTTGCTTGCGAACAAATGTCTCCGTGTAGCCACAGTCTTATATGGATCAGTAGCTTATAAAAGAGATCAAGCATTAGCGCCATAAAAAACAGGTTTGAAGAAAGTGAGGAATAGTAATAATAAACAGTAGTAAAAATAATAGGACATTTTGATACAAATAAAGTTCTGTACCTGCTTTTGGAAAAGATCAATCTTTTCTTTCAACGTTTCAACCTGCTGCTCATACTGCTGGCACTGCTCTTTGTTCAATTTAACATCGTCCTTAGAGGAATGTAACTCTCCAGTTAACTGGTCAATCAGGTGTTGAAAGGTTTCTACCTGGTCACTCTTTTCCTTATACTGACGTTGAAGAATCAATACTTCAGCTCCAAGCCTCTGAATTGTTTCCTTTTTGTTCACAATCTAGTAAAAATGTTAAAAGAGAAAAAACAGACACAAAATTACTCATATTTCTATGCCAGTATCCCATCCCATATGTACAAAATGTTCTAATAAAACTGTGGTAACTATTTTTCTTTAATTTAAATTTGAAATTACTAGCGCAATTCATCTCAAATCAAGGGCAAGACACGGCTGCCTCACGTACGATATAAGTAATGTGTCGTTTTCTGTCATTTATTTAATTAAATTAGCTTTTTGAATGTTGTTGGTAATTAATATAAATACAATGCTTTTTATAACTGCACCCTTAAATTAATTATATTAGCGTTCTCTTCAGGTTATCAGAATACAAATCTCTGCATGACATGGCAGTCACTCTACTGGGAGCTGTAGTCCCACAAACCATAGCTTGCTGACTACAGAATGACACAATAATAATTCGCTACCATAGGCACATTAGAACATGTGCCTAAGGGGCATTTCCTCATAAAAATAATTTTAAAAGATCACAAATAAATTAAAAAAATGTAATTTTTAAAAAAACACCAAATCTGCGATGTGTGAACGAGGCCCATGTTCTTGAGTTGTTACTTTAAGTTATAACTCCTGCATATATTGCTCCTGCAGAGGTTGTCACCCATGTTCAAAGTTTATTAATTGGTTAATCAATGCAACAATAAAGGATCAAACAAAGTTTATATTTTTTATCTTCAGTTACCATTCACATATGTCCCCAATGGGTCATAATTTAGTTTCCCTAACACAGACACATGCACACACAGGTGCACACTAAGGCGCGCGTACACACACAGATGCACACACAGACACACACAGGCGCACACACAGAGACACACTCTAGAGCCAATTTCATAGGAAACCAATTAACATACCAAGGCCTTATTCACACGAACGTGTGCGTTTTGCACGTGCAAAAAACGCAACGTTTTGCGTGCATTGCAGTTCCGTGTGTCATCAGTGAATGGTGCATGGCTGCATGATTTTCACGCATATGCCATCCTTATGACACGCGGTTTTGATGTTTAGAAAAATAAATGAAGGAAGTGCTTTTGTTTTTTCATTTCTTGATCTACTGTTGCGCAAATCACGCGCAACACACGGAAGTGCTTCCGTGTGATGCGCGTGATTTTCACGCACCCATTGACTTCAATAGGTGCGTGATGCGCAAACAACGCCCAAGCATAGGACATGTCGTGAGTTTTATGCAGCAGACACACGCTGCGTGAAAATCACGGAATGTCTGAACGGCCCCATTGACTAATCACGTTCGTGGGAATAAGGCCCAAAGCAAATCATTCTGGAAGTTTGAAAAAATAATAGATGACAGCCCCACAGGAGTTGTAATAGAAACTTATTATAACTTTTGCAAAACTCAGGGAATTGAAACAAAAGATTAAAAGAAAAAAAAAAACTCAAGGTACAAAAATAATAACTCGAAGGCTGATATTAACGTGTGATTTTTTTTGCTACTCTGGGTATAAATGCTCCAGTAGTTGTCCCATAATTTAGTATACTCCAAAATTTCTGTAACTACCATTAATTTCAAAGAAGACTGACCCATGCTCTCATCATAAGCATTGGGTGGTTGCATTGGGAAACCAATAGTCCGACCACATCCTCATTCATCACCACTATATTTACTCAACAGAAACAATCAAAATAGGGGTCCTCTAGAAACTGACAACTACTTCAGAAAGACACAGACTATGATACATATGCTGACATTATTTGTAATAATTATACAATACATATACTGATAAAAAGTAATTGAATCTTCAGTTTTGAATACATAAAATAACAAAATAAGTAGTATTTATAAACGTTCATATTCGAGAGATTTTTAATACAACTGTGACGCAATCACTTTGAGTTTTCCCTAAAGACGTCCTATAAAAGCTCAGTACTGAAAATAGCTACTGTCGCTCTTATATTAAGTTTTTCCCCTATTTTAAATGAGACATTCATAATACTTAATGAAGAAATAAAAAAGATTGTCATCACCACACACTGCTACAGTTTGTTATGAATGGAAACGTTGTAACAATCGCAGCAGCGCTGCCCCTGAGCATTGCAAGATTTATGTTGGGAAATGTGCCCAGATTTCTCTTTGCTGTGGATGTTTCTAATTTCTCCTGTCTTAATCAAGTTCTCAAATTAACACAATCATCTGATTGTTCCTTTGCATAAGGTCTATTCCATAGATGGGAACTTAATGGTGCTCAAGAAAGGCAGTGCCAGCAGAACCCTAATTGATAAAATTAAATTTGACTACTGGGATTTCAAGGTTTGTTTAAAATATGCCACTTAGTAACATTGTTAGGCTCATGGCATACATGATTACACTGTAACGTGTATAGTATGATGAAACATCATGAATGAATGTGTAATGATGGGGGTAGGGAAACGGACAAGTGAGCCCTAATCTACCCGCCACTCTGTCCCTGCCTACTTGCAACGACCCGCCCTAGGCGACGGGGTACAACTGGGCGGCGGTCCCTACGCTCAGTAAGTGCACGAGACAAACAGACAAGGGTACACAAAGCTAAGGGAAATGGGGCAACACCGTGAGCAACAAGAGTGGTGAACGAGCCGAGTCAAACCAGGAGTGAACGAGGTACCAAACGCAGAGCATGAGAGTAGTCAGTAAGCCAGGGTCAGTATGGAGCAGGATCAAATAGTCAGAAGCTGTAGCTGGGCCAGGAAACCACGCGAGAAGAATCACAAGCAAAGGAGGAACAGGAAAGGCAGGTAGAAATAGACAGAGGGCGGGAGCTAGCTCCGTCTGGCCAGGCTGCGATAGGCTCTCCCGCTCCTAAGCCTGCCATCCTGAGTGGTGGAAGATGGAGTCAGTCTCAGAGACATAGACTCAGGTGCAGACTGATTACCTATGGGCGTATACACAGAAGTTGTGCCTGGCAGATGCTTTACAGAATGCTTATGGTTACATTAACCCCTTCCCACTGCAGACACATTTGGACTTCCTGATAGAGCCACATTTTTCAAATCGGAAATGTGTCACTTTATGTGGTAATAACTTTGGAGCGATTCTGAGTGTTTTCTCGTGACTCATTGTACTTTATGTCAGAGGTAAAATTTGGACGATAAATTCATTCCTTATTTGTGAAAAACACCAACGTTTAGAGAAAATTTGCAAACATTTTTCTAAAATTAAATGTATCTGCTTGTAAGACAGATAGTAATACCACACAAAATAGTTACTAATTAACATTTCCAATATGTCTACTTTATGTTTGCACTGTTTTTTTGAACGTCGTTTTATTTTTTTAGGATGTTGCAAGGCTTATAAGTTTAGCAGCAATTTCTCACATTATCAAGAAAATTTCAAAAGCCTATTTTTTTTAGGGAACAGTCTAGTGGCTTCGAGGGGCCTATATATTAGAAACCCCCATAAATCAAACCATTTAAAAAAAACTGCACCCCTCAAAGTACTCAAAACAGCATTTAGATAGTTTCTTAATCCTTTAGGCATTTCACAGGAATTAAAGCAAAGCGGAGGTAAATTTTACAAATTATTATATATTTTTTTGCAGAGATTCCATTTTTATCCATTTTTTTCTGTAACACTGAAGGTTTTACCAGAAAAAAACACACCTCAATATTTATTGCCCAGATTCTGCAGTTTTTAGAAATATCCCACATGTAGCCCTAGTGTGCTAATGGACTGAAATACAGGCAAATGTAGCTTTAGCTCAAAAGCACCCCACCATTTGTAAAGCAACTTCTCCAGAGTAAGGAAATAGCCTTCACGTGGTCATAAACTGCTGTTTGGGCACACAGCAGGGCTCAGAAATGAAGGAGTGCCATTTGGCTTTTGAGAACAGATTTTGCTGGAATATTTTTCGGGCGCCATGTTGTGTTTGCAGAGCCCCTGAGGTACCAGTACAGTTGAAACTCCCAAGAAGTGACAATTTCGGAAACTACATCCCTTAAGGCATTTATCTAGGAGTGTAGTGAGAATTTTGACCCCACAGGAGTTTTCCAGAATTTGATGCGACACATGAAAAAGTGCAAATTTATTAAAATTATGCTATTTGAGTGCCCAATATGTTATATACAACCATAAATTGTTATGCAAATTCTCCCGGGTACGGCAATACCCCACATGTATCCATTAGCTGCTGCCTGGTCACACTGCAGGGCTAGAAGGGAAGGAGCGCCATTTGGAGCACAGATTTTGCTGGAATGGTTTTCGGGTGCCGTAGTATAGCGGAAACCCCCAATTAAGTGACTCCATTTTGTAAACTGCTCCCCTCAAAGAATTTATCTATGGGTGTGGTCACTTTTCTGATCCCATAGTTTTTTTGCTGAGTTTAGTGGAAATCTGGCGTGAAAAATAAAATGTTACATTTTTCACCAAATGTGTCATTTATAGAACAGATGTTTCAGACACAGAGTATGTAAGTGAAGGAAAGCACATCAACATTTATTGGGCTATTTCTTCTGAGTTTAGAAATACCCCCAAAGTGGTCTAAATGTGTGGTCTGGACATATAGCAGTGCCTGAAAATGAACGAGCATCACAAGGATTTTGAGGCCTTACTTCTACTTGGATGATTTTTGGGCACCAGCATGGGCCTAAAAAAAATTGTGCAGATCATTCACGTGTTATAGTATTAGGTATTCATCTAGGGGTATAATGAGAATTTTTAGTTTTGTTATAGGATTTTTTTCAATGTCCAGTATTAAAAATGGGTAAAAGACCAGAATAATAAAGGGAGGGGGGATGAAGGATTTAAAAGTAACACATTTTCAATCCAGGGATGTGTGGAAGATGCGGAAGCAGTCTTTATGCAGAGTCCGGGTTTGGACGACCAAGTGTTGCACTGATAAATAGTATCCTTTTGGATACCCCTTTTTGTGCAGAAACTGCACCTTTTATGTGACCTGCCTTTTTTAACTGTGGCAGGCACTTCACTAGGAAAGTGCTGACCAGGAACGATTCGGGAAACATTAATTTGGGGAGCAGTTCTTCCCACCTCTTCTCCAAGCAAAATAATTGTAATAATTTTTTCCTGGTACTCCAAGTATATACCCGGGTGGGCAGCTTTCCTGTAAACTAAAAAAGGAATTGTATAGTGCCACCTGGACAAGGTACACTGACAATTTCTTGTACCAGATTTTGCTTTTCCTCATGGCAATATATGGTTTCAAAGGCTGGTCATTAAGATCAACCCCCGCCACCATACATTTATTATGTGCCTGTATGCATATAGACTTCATCGTGGACAATGTAAATCCATGTATATGGATAGGTGGGCAGCTAGTATCGTGTATGGATGTCAACATACAGACATCATTTTTGTCTCTATATTTGAGACACAGAACCCCATTCTGCTGCAATGCCCTGTTTTCGCCAATTTGCAGGGATTGGCTGATGGAAGTTTTGGGAAGGTGCCTCTGATTTTTTTGGACCCTCCCACATACCACTGCTTTTTTGTCTATTAGACACTTGAACAGGGGTACAAGTACAGATTGTACTTATGATCAAACAGTGGGTGCAGGAGATCCCACACTATCTTCCCACTGGTTGCTATGCAGGGTGGATAGTCTGGGGGCTGTTTTTTCCTGTCCTTCCCTTCATAAATCCGGAAAGCATGTGTGTATCCGGTCTCAAAGTCACAAAGCTTGTAGACCTTGATGATATACCTGGCGCGCTGATTGGACAAATATTGGCGAAACTTCAGCCTGCCCTTGAAGTAATCCAGGGTTTCATCAATTGAAATTTCTTTAAGGGGTGTAGATTGCTGAAAAATGTTGGTCTAAAATGTTAATGAGGGGTTGTGCGGGGGGGCGGAGCTAGCGCTGAGACTGCATGGACGTGTCTCGCTGAGCTCCGTACATCCAGTGACCCACAGAAGCTAACATAAGCGGCATAAATCTTCACAATGGTGAAGTATGGAGGCAGTAAGGCGAGGGAAGCATCGGAGACCATTGTTCCGACCCCCTCACAAGCAAAGGTGGAGAAATACTTCGAAAAACGGGCCGTCTCCCTCCCGCTGAGAGGCCCCAAGATGGCGCCGTCCTCTCACAGACAGCAAGGAGACACGAGTGCAGACGCCTCTGATGTGGAAGGAGAAAATGCTGATACCTTGCATGCTGAGGAACTACCATTGACGAGACACTTTATCACTCAGGTACTTACCAGAACACTGGAACCGGCTATAAAAGATATTGCAGAGATAAAGCAAGATATTAAGCAAATTGGCCACAGGGTTGAGACCCTGGAAAATAATCAGGCAGCCATTTTAGAATTTAATGCAGCAACAGTGCAAAGCTTCTCCTCTTGCCAACTTACATTCAATACTATCTTTAGATCTCTTGAGGATCAAGAAAATCGTAGCCGCCGAAATAACCTACGTTTTCGTGGTATCCCTGAATCGGTATCACCGACAGAAATTTCGGATGCCATTATGTCCATATCCCGCTCTTTCCTGGGGGACACTTTTTCTGACGAGGAAATAATTATTGAAAGAGCACACAGAGCACTACGCCCGAAGCCTAAGGTGAACGAGCCGCCTAGAGATATAATTTGCAAATATCTTAACTTCAAAGTGAAAGATAAAATCCTCTTTAAGTCGTGGGAAGCTGCACCACTCTTATTTAAAGGCACAGTGATCTCCATTTACCAAGATTTAGCAGCGGTCACCCTTCAGAAGCGGCGTAAGCTTAAACCACTTACAGATCTCCTACAAGCAAGAAAAATTTTGTATCGTTGGAACTTTCCTTTTGGTCTATCCTTCTCGGTGGGGGGCCGCAGGTTTAACATCTCGTCGGTGGGCGATCTTGCTGAAATATACGATCACCTAGAAATTGCTCCTTTGCAAATTGAAGATTGGGACCTTGTAACGGATCTCGCTTCTCTCCCTCCGGTCACTCAGACCACTCCGTGGAAGCAGAATCCTGCGTTCAAAGCGCCGAGGCATAGGAAACGAGCAGGTCGTATGACTCAGAGGAGATTGGTGGAAGATAATGACTGATCTATGCGTTTATGCGTCCTTTCGTTCGATTATCCCTGAGCTAGCTAAATATGTAAAGTTTATTTTCTTCACTTACCATGATGTGATGCATATCTGCTATGACCTAGTCTGTTCATTATTTCTCTACTTATAGTAGTTATCTTATGCAATTGTACTCATATTGCCATTGTAGAATCCGCAAATTGTGGGTTTGGAATCTATTATGGCTATTACCCCACACTATATTTTAATGTTTTACACTCCATTGTTACTTACAGACGCTGCTGATATATATCCTGTCACGTTCATAGACATGGATGCACCTTCTGTAAAACCACTGGTTGAATTAGGGTTTACTCTAATGCTACTGTTTCTGCTGTTAACTGTCAGGTTGCCTAGACAGGGTTATTTTTCACTGCTGGTACATGTATATTTCTACTACATTCGAATCTATAGTAATGCTGTATCATGGCGTCCTTAAAGATAGTTTCATATAATGTCAGGGGTTTTAACTCCCCCTCTAAGAGATGTCAGATTTTTTCTTCTCTCAAAAAGGCATCTTGTGATGTCATAATGTTACAGGAAACTCACTATAAGAACAACCATTTCCCTAATTTCTCCTTCTCACATTTTCCTGTCTGGCATCATTGCGGAATTCCACACTCAGCCTCTAGAGGAGTGAGTATAGGCTTCCGACGTAATTATCCCTTTAATTATTCGTCTAATCTCCAAGATATAGAGGGAAGATATTTATTTTTGAAAGGTACCGTGGGAGATCAAACGTTCACATTTGCGAATCTTTATGCTCCAAATACGGGTCAAATTGCATGGCTGTTGTCTACGTTTGCTCTCTTAGATTCATTTTCAGAAGGCTTGGTTCTTATTGGTGGAGATTTCAATTTAACTATTGATCCATTGGTTGATTCCTCCTCCAAGAAGTCAGCTTTATCGGTTAATGCACTATGTAAATTTAAATAATGTGCTTGTGCGCATGAGGTCTTAGATGGAGTGGCACGTCATTGGAGAGGATGGTGATTCAAGTTACTGCCAGACAACAGTTCCAGCGTGATCTTAGTGCCCATAGCTAATGGCACGATTTTGCTATTCATTTTATCTTCCATGGCCAATTCTATTATTTTTGCAAAGATAAATAATGCTAGAGATATTTAGTCACTGCTTATTTTCCATACATGTTAATGGGGTATTGGCTATTTTAATTGTTGTCAAAAGATCTTTCAGACGAGGATAATTTATTTCTGTATCTGCTTAAAAATTATATTTTCCATCGATTCTTCAAAAAATTGCAACACTGGAACCTGAAGAATTGATTTTACTATATCTAGTCATGAAGAAGCAAAGAATACAGAATCCATTTACTTTTCTATGACAAGAGAGAGCAATTTCCCTTCACTTCAGATTCTCAGGATTTTAACTGGCACCAGACAGCCTGACAACTGCCCACGTGATATTTCCCTAAGGGTTTATGCACAACCTCCATGGACATCTATGGAACTCTACTGTACCATATGCCCCCCATTTCATACAGAGATTATTTCTGTCTAATTCCATATAAATCTATGAAGAATAAATTGTGACCTGTTCCTTGGACAACGTAATATGGAAATATTCTCCTCTAGAAGCAATGCTTGTAGGGGCGAATTTCTCCGACATAGGGCGCCATACAGAGCACCATACTACATCTCACAGAAAAAGACTAAATGAAAACATCTGCGGATGCCAAGAATCCATTGATCACTCAAGTGGACAAGAATTGGAGATCCTGATCCTAAATCTTCATTGGAACTGGTAGAGCATATCAGACTATATTTAACCTACCGTGAGGTCTCATGCACATGACTGTGTTATATGGAGACAAAATAGAGCACCCATAAACATCTATGGGGCCATAATGTACCTCTGTATGTTTTTGAATTTATAAGGTGGCATGCAAAGGGTTTTTTGTCAGGAAAACAATTATAGTATGGTCAATTGGACGACGTATTATGCAACTATTTTCCAGCAGAAGCAATGTTTCTAGGGAGGAATGATCACGTAATATGGCGCCATATGGAGCAGCAGGGACTCTTTGTGCCTCCATA
Organism: Rhinoderma darwinii; assembly: GCF_050947455.1. Taxonomy (NCBI): domain Eukaryota; kingdom Metazoa; phylum Chordata; class Amphibia; order Anura; family Rhinodermatidae; genus Rhinoderma; species Rhinoderma darwinii. Next base: position 65,794,949 of record NC_134691.1, read on the forward strand.
CAGCTCGAAGCTTAATATGCTTTGGACATTTCTTTTTCTGGTTGTTATTTTTTCATTTGGGAGGTATTTCTGCCAATATAATGACTTCTCCTGAAGTCTGATTAGTGTCGGGAACAGCAGAAATTTATAAACAAGACGTACTAAAACATTTGTACAAATTAAAAATTTGTCTAATTGGTTTGCTGATCTAAATAAAAAATGTTTTTGCTGAAATTTCTGCCAATAAACAAACCCCATCAGAAAAAAAAAAAAAAAAAAAATGTTAATGAGGGGCCTAATTTAAAAAATATCATAATTGGGGTCATCCTGGGGGGGCCATTGGGAGCTATCACTAAAATGTAGAAAAGTGCTTCAAAGCGGGGTCCGGTCATTGTATTGCTGTACAGAGGACAGTGATTTAAAATGTCCTTGGACCAGTAGGATCTCACTTTGTTTTTTTTTGTGAGACCAATGTTGAGGACTAACCCCCAATATTTCTGAATTTTGGCACATTTAGGCCTAGTTCAGACAGAGTATTTTGCAGGAATTTTGAGGCAGACTTTGACCTGCTTGCACTTTCTTGCCGTGTTTGTCGCAGCCTTCTTGACTTGCGGCCATTGAGCACTGCGGGAAAAAAAATCCTGCGAAAAATGCTTTTTCCAGTTTCCCAATACATTATATGGGAAATAAATGGTGCAGAGAAAAACTACAACTCATCCTGCAAAGAACAAGACCTCATATAGCTATATCGATGGAAAAATAAAAAAGGTTTGGCTTTTGGAAGGTGGGGAGGAAAAAATGAGAACGGAAATCCCCAAAATGGCTGTATCCTGAAAGGATTAATATCAATATATTAATGTCATAGCTATATATTTTATGCAAAATACCTTCAAACCACTGAATTGGAAGTTGTGTTAGCTTCCAGTTTTTGCTAATAAGGCGAACTAACCTAAAAGGTTGGTGAGTGGGCACACTTTTTTAGTAAATATTATTTGTGCAAAGTATATATAATATACCTATGGATGAAATTCTGTACTCTAGGGACCATCATCAATGGGAATCTTCAGTGATGCAGATACAACAGAAAAATAACTGAACATGGTAACCAGATCTGATCCACAATAATACAGAAAAAGGATTGTGTAAAACATGAAGAATACCATTAAAAAAAGATTTGCTGGAAACAATGCCACTCTTGTCAATTGGCTGTATCTGGGAGTATTGTAGCTCATTCCTATTCAAGTCACTAAGGCTTAGATGCAATACCCATCGACAAGTTTGGTGCCGTTTTGGGAAAAATGTCTTTAAAGAGGTTTTCCCATAATCATCATTTATCACCTATCCAGCAGTTGTACCCCCGCCGATCAGACATGTATCACCTATTCTGTGGATTAAGGCTCTGTTCACATGACAGCCCTTCATCAGTATAGCTCCCAATGTATGTTGTAAACGTGTCCAGTGGGCAGCATTATCCGACAAAGGCCAAAAGATAGTCCTTTTGGCCTCCGTCTGGCCGGAATACGTCTGTATAATGCAACATAAAAAGGTATGGAATAGCCTAGTAGACTACGCTATTCCATCCAGCCTGATCCTGCAAAAATAAAAGTATACTTCTTTTTAACATGGTAGCATATGGGTGATGGATGCCACTGTATGGCATCAGTCACAGGCATTCGTTAAACGGATACGTCATGAGCTTTTCATGATGTATCCATTAAACGGATGCCATTAAAGCCTGTTGGTGACGGATGCCACTGTCACTGGAACTTCAGGTACGCTTTAACTGGTGTTCCCTTGAGGTGAACATAGTCTAACTTTGCAAACAAGCATCAGCAAACGCAAAAGGTCACAAAATGAAAGGCCCAAAAATGGCCAGGTTCAGTGTTGTTCAGGTTCAGTTTGTCAAGCCTAGCTAGAAAATAACCTATACACATTTCTATTAAAAGAAAGTTTCTGAAGACATCAGAGCAATCATAGAAGGACAGCATTGTAAAGAACCCGCAGCTAAATTGTAGGATAATCACCATATCTCGGCTAAACAGCCTTCTGTAAAGTAACTATACTTTCCTTGTTTCTTTCATTATAAATGTGTTCGAACACAATTCTTCTGGAGGCATTTAAATGTCAAATACGTAGATTTGCTTATAAGATTATACAAATCCATAGAACAAGAAATGTCTGCTTCGGGTAAACAATACAAGTGCACTTAATATTAGCATGTGCTCTCCTCTGTCTCCCAGCAGCAGAGCCCATATGTTGGACACGCATGATAAGACGCTATAAGGCTGTAGTCAAACTTTTATGGCATATGCACATAGCTGTCAGCCAGACTATGGCCTTAGATGGGCCGGCTGCTTAATGATGCAAGTGACACCACCTTGGCTGAAAGACACTTCTCATAAATGCCTTTGTACACTTGAAAAGACCCTTTAAAAGCTTCTGCCAAAAGTGAGTTCTTTAACATAAACACTGAAGTATACGCTGGCTTCAAACATTGTTCCCTTTGCATAAGAGAACATTTCTACAAATATTGTAGAAAAAAAATATATTGTTCCTGATAGCACACATAACCAGGGAAAGAGAGAAAAGACTAAAACCTGGAGAATAAGAACTAAGGAAGACAAAACACCATCTGACAGGACAACATGGCATTCCTATAATGCCAGTCAGGTTCAGGACATCACTTCCATAATGTATGACAGTATGTCCTAGTTAGAATTCATTATTTATTTCAAGATTGTATGATCTGTAGTAGGTGCAGAGTTGCAGTGAGTAGGAAATCCTCAGGCGGAGTCCTAATTTTTTAAAACTTAATGTGGTTATCCAAGATCCAACATTCGTCACTTATCCACAGGATAAGCTGATTTGTGTCTGATCGATGAGGACCTCAAGCCCCCAGTTTCTCCCCACTGCACCCCTTGCTTAAATGGAGCAGAGGAAGAGAATTCACCCTTCCACTTTATCCAATCTCTATGGGACTGATGGAAACAGTCTAGCGCTGTACTCGGCTGTCTCCATCAGTCCCATAGAGTGAATGGTGCAGCACCGTGAAAGTTCCTTTGCCGCTCCATTTAAACTTCTCCTCACTGCGGTCTTGAATTGAGGAGGAAAAAGGGCTTTGGTACTCCAGTTCTAGCGATCATGGGACTCCCAGTGGTGGGGCCAACAGCGATCAGACACTGTGGATAGGTGATAAATCCTTTAAAAGGGTTATTCCCTCTTTAGACATTAATCAATTATCCACGGGATATGCCATAATTGACAGACGGGGGTCTCAGCTGTGGGACACGCACCTATATCCAAAATGTGGGGTCATCTGACCGCCATCTGGCCTAGTGAGGCGGCCACTTCATCCAGGTGAAGAATGAATGTGGCACGTTGCTTTCACCATTTACTTCTATGGTAGTTACAGAAACAGCCAAGTACGCTTGTTTGGCTGTTTCCATAACTCTCATAGAACAGAATGGAGAGAGACGTGCACATGCGTGGTCACCTTTCTATTCATTTTCTGCCTTGGATGCGGTGGCCATTATTCTGTAATGATTAAAACCAGCCGTGGACTACCTCTCAAGTACATTGCTAAAAGCAAATATATTCATATATGGACAGTGATGTCAGGGGCTTCCTCAGGGCAGGAGTCCCGGAGCAGAGCGCTAGTATAAACTCTGCTCTGGGACGTCATGATGGAGAGTCGGCGCACTCCTCCCTTGGCCTGCTCTCTCCTATCCCGATGGAGCTACGGTGCCCCGCGGGCCGCAAATAACGCGAGCTGCGTTTTTAAGACCCCTGCTTTAAAGTGATGTTACAGGTAGAACAAATCTTATTAAAACATACTTTTCAAGTACAATGTAGCAAAATTGTAAAAAAAAAATAATATACGGCAATGCGTGCTACACCGCAGCGCCTCTGACTATATTTTGGGTAAGATTCCATTTAAAAGAACTTTTTTGTTCTAAGTAAAGTTAATACTTAGTGTTATTAGTGGATTGCTCACCATCACTCCTGCCATTACTGTTAATTGAAGTTGTATGTCTAATTATGTGCGTAGGAGAATTACTTAGATGACCCAGAGACTGGGAAATCTGAGCTATACTAAAATGCTTAGGCAATTATATTTCATGGAAAAGGGAAAACTGAGACTATATATGACTGCTATGGTTTAAAGTGCATAAGAAAACTGACACAGAGGAACTATTCACAAGGATCTGGCTAAAGGGGGATTAACTCAAATTAAACAGAGATGGAAAGAACTCAAAATATTTGTGGCTCTTTGAACGGTATTTATTTTAATTCAAGAGATAACTGGAGATGTGTCTGCTGCAAACATTGCTGATGCTCCCACTTTTAATTTAAGCTCAATTTGGCATAACAGAATGAAGGCGAGACACGCTTATAGCATCCTGCATAGTAGCAAGAGGTTGAATTTCATAGGCATACAGATTTACAGTAAAAATATATTTCGGAGACACTCCGTTTATAAATGTGGTTTATAAATGTACATTACGGCTTGAGCTACATAGCAAACTTCAAATATATAGCTCCAGCCTCAGTATACATCATAATTCGCATCCGGGACATCCTGAAACGACGACTGATTCAGACAATGTGGTAGTAAGGTACAACTCTATCCAACAGCCTTGGTTGCCCTATATCAAGTCCATGTAGAAAAACATGGAATACCATAGGCAACATATGTAGACATGTTGGACCTCATTTATCAATACTGTCTAATAGATAAACTGGTCTTGTTGCCTATAGCGACCAATCAGAGCTTAGCTTTCATTTCCCACACTGCTCTGGAGAAAAGTGAAGGAAGCACGATGATTGGTTGCTATGGGAAACAAGTCAAATTTAGTTATTAGACAGTTTTGATTAATGAGGCATACACTTTTATAAATATTTTGTATGGAACTTTCACTTGGGAGTAGAGCTAGGGCTCGTTCACATCTGTATTTCCTGTTGCCGTTGTTCTGCTCCGTCAGAAGAGCTGAAAATACAGGAAGCGCCAGTTCCATTACAAGATGGACACCATCAGTGCCCAACGGAAGCCTATTGACTTTAATGGGTACAAACAGAGCCAGGATCGAAATCCACAATATTGAAGATTCCTTATAACAAGCTAATGCAACATATAATGACAAAACAAAAAAAATACGCCTGAAAACTCCCACCTATACAAGAAAAAAATGATTCCTTTGTGATTCCTATTTTGGAAAATTATAATTTTTTTTAAAGGGGCGTCTATATTTGAGAACCCCTCCATCATCCAGAAAAAAAGAGTTTCAGCAAACAGTGGTTTTTACTCTAGAGGACCCAGAAACATCTGATTCATTTCAATTGGCACCATGTACACCGCCTTCCAAATTATTATGCAAATTTTATTTTTCGCTGACTAAATAGTCGATGCAAATGACAGTCAGTATAATCTTCAAGCCATCAACCGTTGGAGTATAATGCGAATTTTATTGAACAAATCTCCTAATGATAACAGATTTTTTTTTAGAAGTAAAAAACTCAAAATGCACTGTTTCAAATTATTATGCACAACAGAGATCAAAACATTTTAAAGGTTGTAAAGAGAACTAAAATGGTAATTTGTTGAATTTGCAGCATCAGGAGGTCATATTTACAGAAATCAAAAGATCTTTCAATAAAAAAAACTTAACAGGCCAAGTTACATGTTAACATAGGACCCCTTCTTTGATATCACCTTCACAATTCCTGCATCCATTGAATTTGTGAGTACCGTATTTTCCGGACTATAAGGCGCACATAAAATGCTGAGAATTTCTCAGAAATAGAAAGTGCGCCTTATAATCCGGTGCGCCTTATATATGAACCCGACAGTAAAGAGAGGGGTTCATACAGGATCCTTTACCTCTATCGTGGGCGGCAGGGGTCGGCGGCGGCATACCACAGCACACACCATGCTCCTCCCCCCCGTGCGCCTAGGAATGAACTGAAAAAGTACGGTAAGGGTATGTGCACACACACTAATTACGTCCGTAATTGACGGACGTATTTCGGCCGCAAGTCCCGGACCGAACAGTGCAAGGAGCCGGGCTCCTAGCATCATACTTATGTACGATGCTAGAAGTCCCTGCCTCGCTGCAGGACAACTGTCCCGTACTGTAAACATGATTATACTACGGGACAGTTGTCCTGCAGCAAGGCAGGGACTCCTAGCGTCGTACATAAGTATGATGCTAGGAGCCCGGCTCCTTGCACTGTGTTCGGTCCGGGACTTGCGGCCGAAATACGTCCGTCAATTACGGACGTAATTAGTGTGTGTGCACATACCCTAAACGTTTTGATTTGCAATTACAGCTGAACCAGTTGCAAGTTATTGTTAAAAAGTGTAATAAATTTTGACTTGCAGTCTGAGCAATGGTTTATTTAACGGTAATGTGCTGCGCCTTATAATCCAGTGCGCCTTATATATGAAACATGATTGCTTATAAGGCGCTCATAGAAAGTGCGCCTTATAATCCGGTGCGCCTTATAGTCCGGAAAATACGGTATTTGGACAGTTTCTGCTTGAATATCTTTGCAGGATGTCAGAATAGCCTCCCAGAGCTTCTGTTTTGATGTGAACTTCCTCCCACCCTCATAGATATTTTGCTTGAGGATGCTCCAAAGGTTCTCAATAGGGTTGAGGTCAGGGGAACATGGGGGCCACACCATGAGTTTCTCTCCTTTTATGCCCATAGCAGCCAATGACACAGAGGTATTCTTTGCAGCATGAGATGGTGCATTGTCATGCATGAAGATAATTTTGCTACGGCAGGCACGGTTCTTCTTTTTGTACCACGGAAGAAAGTGGTCAGTCATAAACTCTACGTACTTTGCAGAGGTAATTTTCACACCATCAAGGACCCTAAAGGGGCCTACCAGCTCTCTCCCCATGATTCCAGCCCAAAACATGACTCCGCCACCTCCTTGCTGACGTCGCAGCCTTGTTGGGACATGGTGGCCATTCACCAACCATCCACTACTCCATCCATCTGGACCATCCAGGGTTGCACGGCACTCATCAGTAAACAACACGGTTTGTAAATTAGTCTTCATGTATTTCTGAGCCCACTGCAACCGTTTCTGCTTGTGAGCATTGTTAAGGGGTGGCCGAATAATAGCTTTATGCACACCTTGAGGTTCAGAGGCACCAGCGGCTTCAAATACCTGTTTGCTGCTTTGCAATGGCATTTTAGCAGCTGCTCTCCTAATCCTATTAATTTGTCTGGCAGAAACCTTCCTCATTATGCTTTTATCTGAACGAACCTGTCTGTGCTCTGAATCAGCCACAAATCTTTTCACAGTACGATGATCACGCTTAAGTTTTCTTGAAATATCCAATGTTTTCATACCTTGTCCAAGGTATTGCACTATTTCACGTTTTTCAGCAGCAGAGAGATCCTTTTTCTTTCCCATATTGTTTGAAACCTGTGGCCTGCTTAATAATGTGGAACGTCCTTCTTAAGTAGTTTTCCTTTGATTGGGCACACCTGGCAAACAAATTATCACAGGTGTCTGAGATTGATTACAATGATCCAAAGAGCCCTAAGACACAATACCATCCATGGGTTTAATTGAAAAACTAATTAAATGTTTATGACATTTAAATCCAATGTGCATAATAATTTGGAACACGGTGTAATGCTACTTTTTTCCTGCAGCATATAACATTCTGGGGCTCCCACCATCATCAGGCAACAGCAAAACCCAACATCCACATATTTCCCCTTTTCTTCCTCTTCTACAGAAATAGAATAACATCTATTACTAGTGACTAGGGATGTCACAGTACCAGAATTTGGACTTCGAAACCGATACTTCGTTCAGTATTGCGATTTCGATACCAATTCGATACTTTGCCAACAGTAATAAAAAAAAAAAAATGTTCTTCCATTTTCTGATGTGAGGCGCGTGGTGTGATGATGAATTTAACCTCCATGTGCCTCACATTAATAGTAATTAACCCCATCATGTGTCTCATGGTACATGATGGGGTTAATTACTATTAATGTGAGGCACATGGAGGTTAAATTCATCACACCTCGTGCCTCACAATAAGTGAAAGAAAGCCGTTTTTATTTTATTTCTTTACAGCGTACACATCATAAATTATGCAAAAAAAATTGTTGTGCAGGTTATTACGGCCGTGCCAATAACAAATATGTGTATATTTTATGTATTGAGACTTATTTTAATGTTTATTGTAAAAAAGGTGTATGTGTATTTTATTTTTAATTTAACATTACTTTGTTTTTACTTTATTTTTTAAACTTTAATGTACTGGCATATATCTATATTACAGTACATTAGCCTGTGTACTGATAGTACACAGGCAGTGGTTAGGACATACCTAAGTATGCCCTAACAACAGGAAATATGGTCAGACAGCCCTGGGGTCATTCAATGGACCCTGGGCTGTCTGCCCATATATGGTATGTCCCTCAATCGCGTCACAGGAATTCCCTGTGATGCGATCCAAGGGGCATCCCCCCTTCTCATTTTCCACTGAATGCTGCAGTCAGCTTTGATCGCTCGCAGCATTCACGGGAATAACGGCGGAGATGAGAGGTTTCTCTGATCTCTGCCAGCGGGGCTGAGGCTGTGTAATACAGTCATTGCCCTGCTCTTGACAGGAAGTGTGTGCGCGGTCAGCATGAGGTGATGCGGCCAGCGCTGCACTAATGAGCGGCGGCGCAGGCACTGAAGACAGAACATGGGGGTGTTTTGTAGTGCGTCATTTGTGCAGCGCTGGCTGCATCGCATCATCCTGACCCCGCGCACTTGTTATCAGGACTCGGGAGCAGGGAAATGACTGTATTATACAGCCGCAGCCCCGCTCTCATACATTCATGTGTTACTATACTGAACTGTGCAACCGCACAGCTAAGTATCGAAATACATGAAATAACGGTATCGAACCGTTTGAGGTTGCACAGTATCGAAACAGTATCGAAGTTTCGATGCATCGTGCATCCCTACTAGTGACTTGGCTCCATTATATAGTCACTTAGTTAAACTGCATTATCGGCAATTGTTGAATGCATACCTATAAATCGATTCCTTTCTCCAATAATAGAGCACAGCGACAGGAGGGAAACTGAATTCTACAAATTGTATGTTAGTTTTTATCTTTCGCTGCTCCTGCCTGAGAACATGCTATATGATCAGTAAAGGTCCATAGTGCAATAGAATAGCTCTGAAAACTGCACCAAAAAGTGAGAGTTCCAACAGACAGGCCCTGCAATGCTGAAGTTATAGAAGAGGGTGTACAAGCACACCACTTATTATTAAAGTTGTTTGCCCCCCCCCCCAACAAACAGTATACATTTATTAAATAAATGGTATTTAAAGAAAATGTTTTCAGTTATGAGCAATGAAAAGACATAAAGCGAGCTAGCTGTGATTCTAATTACAACTTTTAATCAGTGATACAATGGGGACTTAGCATAGTTGAATACGGTAAGATATGTATCGACAATCATGACTATAATGCTTTGAGAGAGGGACTAAGGGATTAGAAAGCAATTATTTTGCATGCACTTAAATATGAAAGTTTATTATTTGTTTGCACTTTAATTGCTCAATATTTTATGCATTTTAATAATAGATCCTATTATATGACACACACAAATATCTAGGGGAAGAAAGAGAAACTGGTAAGACAGGGAGTTTAAAAAGTAAAACAACAACACAGCTTAAGGGCGGATTTACACGAACGTGATATACGTCCGTGCAACACGCGTGATTTTCACGCGCTTCGCACGGACCTATATTAGTCTATGGGGCCGTGCAGACAGTCCATGATTTTTACGCAGTGGGTGTCGCTGATTCGCGCAAGAGCAGTAAAAAGTATGAATGAAAACAGAAAAGCACCACGTGCTTTTCTGTTTACAAACAGAGTGTCAAAATGACGCAGCCGCGCATCATATGTTGATGACACACGGAGCTGTTATGTGCCTTTTGCGCGCGCAAAACGCCACATTTTTTGCGCGCGGAAAATGCACACGCTCGTGTAAATCCGCCCTAAAGGTGATCGGTCAGCTGAATATGTTGCCCTAGGTAAAGGCAGAACATTACAGGGACAGGTTCGTTCTCCTCCTAGCCAAACGGCACAAAACATATTGTGCTGTTTGGCTAATACGAGTGAACAAAGTATACTCGTAGTTAGGAGTGACGGCTGGCTGCTATGTATATGCAAACAAAGCAGCCCATCAATCCCTGTGAGGAGGGCGGAGAGAGCCGGGGAGGAGAACCTTGCTCATGAATATACCCCACTTAAAGGCTATGTACACTTTTGAATTTTTTTTTTTTTTTTTTTGTTGAATCAATGTTTTTTGTGTTGTTAAGCAAGTTTTGTAACGGACTTAAAAAATTGTTTTACTTTTTATGATACAGCTTCTTTATAGAAGCTATATCGTTCTCTCTCAGCTGATTCCGTCAGTTTAGCTGAACTGACGGCTCGGCTAAGAGCGAATCCTGCGTGTGTCTGACACACAGGATCCACCTAATATCGATCACAAGTTCGTGAATGCTAGGTGGATCCTGTGTATCAGCTGAGAGAAAACGATATAGCTTCTATGTATAGAGGATAAATATAGACGCTGTATCGTAAAACATAATTATTTTTTTTAATAAAAGTAAATAAAAAATGCTTACAATACAATAAACATTGATTTAATAAAAATAAAAAAATCCATTTAACAGTATACATAGCCTTTAACTAGGAGTCTGGTGTATAATTTGATCCACTCTCTAAGCCAAACGGCACAATATTTTTTTTGTGGATAGGTGGTAAATGTTCTTAGTGAAAAAACCCATTTAAATCCAGCGACTCACCGGTCTTCTCTGATAAGAGTCGTTCACGTTCCCTTTCTTCTCTATCCAACCCAGACCACTATGACGACTTCTCCCGACGACTGTGGAGTTTGAGGCCCAGACATCTTTGGTCCTTTGTTTCTACAGCTCATCCCAACCCTTTATAGCAACACAAATTCAGATCTCAGACCAGACCTGAATATTAATTCAGAACCAGAGTCCCCTAATTTAAGTTTTTTTTCCCAGAATCGACAACTATAATTTATCCAAAGTATAGGTGATAATTGTATGATTGCGGGGGGCCCCACCCCAAGAATGAGGGCCCAAAACACCCTATTCCTACTCACTGCTCAACCACAGTGATCAGGACTTTTAATGGAGTGGCGATCGAGCATGCACGCTGCCGCTCTTTTCAAAGTCTATGAAAGTGACAGAAACAGCCAAGTACAGCACTCAGCTCTTTTGCGTCAGTCCCATTTACAGTGAATACAGCGGCAGGTGCATGCTTGACTGCCGCTCCATTCAAGCTTTAATTTACTGCGGGAGGGGTGAAGTGAGTGGGTGTCCAAGTGATCAGACACTCATCAACTATCCTGTGGACAGATGATAATTGTTGATTCTGGGACAAACGTTTTAATTTAAAACGCATACCAAATCACAAAATAAATTCCGGGACCAGACCCCTAAATTAATTCAGACCCTTACATTATTTCAGACCCCAGACACCTAAATTAATTTCAGTCTCTAGATCAGACCCCTTGATTCATTTCAGACCTCAGGCCAGGCCCCTAAATTAGCACACCGACAAAACAAAAAAAAAAAGGATCAACAGACCAAGTTTATGAAAAAATATTTAAAAACAACGGTTCATTAAATCACATTTAAAGTACAATATATAGTACACAGTACCTCTTAAAAGACTAGAGCATAAACTAGATGGCAAAAGATGCTATCACCAACCATAATACAGAAAGCCTGCTCCTGCTATCTCTCTCACCCCTAGCACAATAAATGCATGAACACCTCTCTACAGATGTAAATAAGATAGAATGTATCAGCATCAAGCAAGATGCACATATCTACGCAATATTAAGAAAGAGAGATAGCACTAATGTCAAAATATGTATTAAGGCCTAAAGTACTAGGAACATTAACTCAGGATACAAACATAAATAAATATATGTGCTGAGATCTGATATCACGGACTTGTATCAAATAGCAGGTCACAAAAGGCAATACTAAGTACAGACACAAAATATAATGGCAAAAGAACCATACCTTGAGACATGGTGCTATGGAGAGAGAAGTCAGGCAAGATCAGGGTCCTCGACACGTTTAGAGGACCCCTAAATTGATTCAGACCCCAGACCAGATCTCTAAATTAATTTCAGACCCCTGAGCAGAGAGCTACATTTCTTCAGACTCTAGTCCAGAGCCCCAAATTAATTTCAGTCCCTTGACACCTAAATTAATTTCAGAACCTAGACCCGACGCCTAAATTAATTGTAGACCCCTTCCATTACTTCAGACCTCCGAACCATTTAATAATTAGACCTCAGACCAGACCCCACTTTATACTCCCTTCTCTCCCAGCTTCTCTTCAGCCCTGGGCTCTGACAGGGTTCTGATGCAGGCAGCCCAGTACGAAGGAGTCAACATGCGAGAAGAAGCAAGTATTACCAGCCATTATTTATTGGATTAACCCAATAGATAACAGACAATTAAACAAACCAAAAAAACAACACTTAAACCAGTACCGCCCCGCGCCCCTAATATCACCCCTTTTGCCAATTGACATACAATTGCATTGATCTGAATGATGGGCATATACAGAGTGAACGTGGAATCGTTGTACACCCAGGGCAGGTTTAGTCCAAATCTCTAGGAGCATACTTTAAAAGGTAAGGGAAAAACAAAACCCTAATAGTTTTATAGCTTGGCCTGTAAAGAATAGTATTATAATACACAGATTGTTTTATTTTATAATGCAATCTGTCAACTATGCCCTGGAAACATTAGTTAGCAGTTGATAAAATTAATTACAGTTTATTAATGTAATCTGATTAAATTTGTCACTACAAAAAGAACTCAGCAAAAATTATGCAGCACTCATTTACTATCGAAAACCTGTTATTCTCATCAGATGTCTCAATTACATGACAATATGAAACAAAGCCAACTCTCTTGACTCGTTCTAACAGTGCCCAAGTGATTCTTGGCATGCGTCCCTGGTCCCTCGAGTGTTCTAATTAGCTAAGATCTCCTCAATTGTTTTAGCTATAATTAGCAGGCATATAAAAGTAATGACGTATTGCACAATGGCAGTGAACAGTAATTAACTTTTTTGTTCCTATCAATGTTCCAAGCAGAGCTACCCCACAACACACTTCCTCCGGCACTGATGCTTAATTCACTGCTCATTACACAGAAGGCGCACTATAACTTGGCACGTGGCCATGCTCTACATTCCATGTGTGGAATGAACGGCTTGGACGGCAGCCAGGATTATTTCAGAAACAAACAACTGTGCCATGTGCAGAAGAGAGAAAAAAAAAACAGCTCGCTGCTGGGGGATTTGGCATATGTGCAGCCTGTTGGGTCTTTTGGTAGCAAAGCGGTTATGTTACTCAACATAATAAAGGAGGAAAGTCATTTACAGTAACAAACACAATTCTAGAAATTCACATGACTACAAAATGTGGCTTTTTTGAACTTTCTTATTGTCAGCGAAATAGTGAGTCTTCTTATAAACCTCCAACAACATAACAGGATTGCATTGAAAAAAACTTATTGCAGTAGAGCGACACTTTGTGATCAGCTTATTGTCAAAGGACCCTTCTAGCAAGGGTGGATTTTCCAAAGCAGAAAACCTCTTTAAAGCGTCAGACTGGCTTAGTACTGCACAAATCTTATCAATTCTGGCAATGTTTGTCTATTGTGACCCAAAAGATCAAGTGCAGAAAAACTTACCTCCAATAGTAGCAATCAGAATGAATAGTAAATAGGTGTTACAATCAAAGACTAACCAATTATTCTGATAGATACAGTATGCAGGGGCACACATAGACATGAGAGGGCCCCAAAGCAAAGATTAAAATGGGACCCCTTTCTAGTTCTGGTTAACAATACGACACACCTAACCTACTAAGACAGGAGAAGTTAGAAAGAAGATGGGGAGGGAGGCAAACAAGGATTATGATTATTGGGCTAATACCCCACATCCTTGTTAGCCAACGTTGTAGGACCTGTGGAGCGCATTGGTGCCAGATTTATTTACAGATTACTTTTCATTTATATACCTTTAAAATATTGCATAACGGTTTACACAGAATATGTTCATTTACATCAGTCCCTGTCCCGAGTGGGGTTTATAATCTAATTTCACAAGCCCACATATAAGATATGGCTAAAACCCCAAATAAATAAAGTCAAATAGAATAGCTGTGACAACCCAACGATAAAGACATCCGTAAAACATAGTAGCCTTAAAACATTGTTTTATTAAGATATAAAATGTCAGAAGAGAACAATAAGGACAATTTTATCTTAGCAATCAGTAAATGAAGACCAAGGAAAACAGGCGAACACGAACAGCTGATATAAGATATATGATAGGATGGATAAGGTGGTTGCCTAACCACATAATAAACTATGCTATGCCTCACATAGTAGCCGTCGTGAGAAAGAGGACACCAAAAAGTAACCTCAAGTGACCGTTGTTCACTTTCTACCGAATTGCACCAACCCAATTTCTCGCCCACCCTGTTGTAGGTTCACGAGGGACGTAAAATAGTAACATTACGGTCAACAATTTACTAAACAAAAACAGGTTAGTGAATGAAGTGCCTCCTGTATAGTGCCAGATGGCCATAAACAACTTCCTGTAATTTGGTGTGGAGACGAAGAGTTCAACATAGTAGATTTAAGAACGTCACTAGCTTTCGTCACCAGCTTAATCTACCTTGCCATACCACTGGCAGTTTATTTCCACTTGTCAATACACATTAGACCCTTTGACACAAAGAAGGCCAAAGTCTTGAGTCTATTTCAGTTTTTAGAGCAGCAGCTTTTGTGGGGGTATAGCTATTTTGAAGTTTTGGATCTTAATGTTCTGGCCATCCAGTCATCAAGTGGTTTTCCAAGACTAAAATATTGATGGCCTATCCTTACGATATCCTTGGAGCTAGCATTGCAAACTTATGCATTCCAGAAAGGCAGAAATAGCTCCAATAATATGGACGTTTTTAATGAAAAAAATTTACTATTTTAATACTTAGTTACATCTACATAAGAAATTGAACAAGCAAACTTGATATATGTTTTAAGTTTTTCCACTAAAAATATTTATCATCACTATTTATTTTAATTCTATAGCAAAAAAAATGCAGATGCCGTTTACTTCAATTATACCTCGTGACCATTATTTGTCAAGACTATGAAAACGTTCACATCTTTACACACCGGGTTTTTATAAAAATGAAACAAACTACCATTTGAGTTCAACCGATCATCAGAATGACTGTGCAGCCAACTCCAGCGACCGCCATGCCCCCCCTTCACTGTTTACACAGGCACATCGCCCCCTTCGTATGGGCGGCGGTGCATTGTACTGCAGCTCAATCCTATTTAAGTGTAAATCTAGTGCCTCTATTACTTACTTGTTCTATGGGGGGGATGACTAAATAGGCAGAAATAGCTCAAATATTATGGAATTTGTTAATGAAAAATGAAAGCATTTCTACAAAACAGATTTATCATCACTATTTTAATTCTATTGCAAAAAATAAATATTCAGAAGCCGTGTACTACATCTATACCTGGTGACAATTATTTGCCAAGACAAAGAAAACGTTCATATCTTTACGCACTGGGTTTTTACTGCCTAAAATGAAACATAAACTGAAAATAATATTATTTTATTACTGAATCAGGGCACTAAATCAACTGTAGTAACTACAATTGGCTCATTTTTAAGAAATCAGAGACAATAATGAAGGATGGTAGGTACAAGGGAATATTAGAAGCTTGCACAAGTGCACTCTTTTACCTTGCCATTAGTATTAGTAATAGTAGGTATTAGCCTGATGAAGACGCCGGTCCGGCGTTGAAACGCGTAGCTTGTCGACCCTGCACACCCACATTAAATTATGAACTTTGCCTAGCCTTTTTGCCTATCATTAGCAGCGCCACTTTGGTTCCATTTTATAGCTTTTCTTTTTGTTCATCAAGAGTAGTCAGGTCTATGGCCAGCTATTTTTATTTCTATCTAAGTAGAATTAATTTATTTTATCATCTGCTGCCAGTGTTTAGTTGTTCTTACCGATAACACATCTAATTTCTGAGAATATTACATAATGAATTAGGTCCACCATTAGTCCACAGTGTTAATGTTCGTCTTTTCTCATTCTTGTTCATGACTTTAAAATTCACATATATGACATAATGCAAATTCCTGGAGCTTATGTTAGTGGAAAATAATATTCTAAAATGATGTTACCTGTAGTTAAAGAGGCTCTATCACCAGATTCTCAAATCCCTATCTCCTATTGCATGTGATCGGCGCTGCAATGTAGATAACAGTAAAGTTTTTTTTGTTTTTTTTAAAGCGTTCATTTTTGGGCAAGTTATGAGCTATTATATATATATATATATATATATATATATATATATATATATATATATATATATGGAAATGAGCTTTGAAATGGACAACTGGGCGTGTTTTTTTTTCGTATGTCCAACTGGGCGTGTATTGTGTTTTTAACTGGGCGTGTTTACTTGTTTTACTAACTGGGCGTTGTGAATAGAAGTGTATGATGCTGACGAATCAGTGACCAATCAGCATCATGCACTCCTCTCCATTCATTTACACAGCACATAGTGTTCTTACTAGAACGATGTGCAGCCACATACACAAGTGTCCTGATAATGAATACACATGACCTCCAGCCTGGGCGTCATGTGTATTCACAATCCTGACACTTCTGAATCTTTTCTGTGAGATTCCAGCAAGCCACGCGTAATCTCGCGAGATTACGAGGTAAACGAGATTTCATTTCCCTTGCTGGAAATCTCACAGAAAAGATTCAGAAGTGTCAGGATTCTAAATAGGGATGTCACGATACCAGAATTTGGACTTCGATACCGATACTTCGTTTAGTATTGCGATTTCGATACCAATTTCGATACTTTGCCAACAGTAGTAAAAAAAAAAAAAACTTCCGTTTTCTGATGTGAGGCGCGAGGTGTGATGAATTTTGAACGCGCCTCACATTAATAGTAATTAATCCCATCCTGTTTCTCAGTCATAATGGGTTAATGTGCGAGGTACATGATGGGGCTAATTACTATTAATGTGAGGAACATGGAGGTTAAATTTATCATCGCACCTCGTGCCCCCCAATAAGTGATAGAAAGCCGTTTTTATTTTATTTTTTTACAGCGTACACATCATAAATGATGCAAAAAAATTGTTGTGCAGGTTATTACGGCCGCGCCAATACTGAATGTGTATATTTTATGTATTGAGACTTATTTTAATGTTTATTGTAAAAAAGGTGAATGTGTATTTTTTTTTAAATTTAACAATACTTTGTTTTTACTTTATTTTTAAACTTTAATGTACTGACATATATCAGATATGTGCCAGTACATTAACCTGTGGACGGATAGCACACAGGCAGTTGTTAGGACATACTTGGGTATGTCCTAACAACATGAAATATGGTAGGACAGCCCTGGGGTCCGTCAATAGACCCTGGGCTATCTGCCCATATATGGTATGGCCCTCGATCGCGTCACAGGAATTCCCTGTGACGCGATCCAGGGGCATCCCCCCTTCTCATTTTCCCCTGAATGCTGCAGTCAGCTGTGATCGCAGCATTCAGGGGAATAGCGGCGGAGATGAGAGGTTTCTCTGATCTCCGCCGTTATAGAGCGGGGCTGCGGCTGTGTAATACAGCCATTGCCCCGCTCCTGACAGGAAGTGCGCGCGCGGTCAGCATAAGGAGGTGCTGCCGGCGCTGCACTAATGAGCGGCGGCGCAGACACCGAAGACAGAACATGGGGGTGTTTTGCAGCGCGCCCGCCATGTTTTGTCTTCAGTGCCGCCGCTCATTAGTGCAGCGCCGGCCGCATCGCATCATCCTGACCCCGCAAACTTATCATGACTCAGGAGCGGGGCTGTGGCTGAATTACACAGCCGCAGCCGCGCTCCCATACATTCATGTATTACTATACTGAGCTGTGCGGCTGCGCAGCTCAGTATCGAAATACAGGAAATAGCGGTATCGAACCGTTTAGGGATGCACAGTATCGAAACAGTATCGAAGTTTCGATGCACCGTGCATCCCTAATTCTAAATACACATGACGTCCAGGCTGGAGGTCATGTGTATTCATTATCAGGACACTTGTGTATGTGGCTGCACATCGTTCTAGTAAGAACACTATGTGCTGTGTAAATGAATGGAGAGGAGTGCATGATGCTAATTGGTCACTGATTCGTCAGCATCATACACTTCTATTCACAACGCCCAGTTAGTAAAACAAGTAAACACGCCCAGTTAAAAACACAATACACGCCCAGTTGGACATACGAAAAAAAAAACACGCCCAGTTGTCCATTTCAAAGCTCATTTGCATATATATAAAATAGCTCATAACTTGGCCAAAAATGAACGTTTTTTTTAAAAAAAACGTTACTGTTATCTACATTGCAGCGCCGATCACATGCAATAGGAGATAGGGATTTGAGAATCTGGTGACAGAGCCTCTTTAACTGTGTTTGTACAGAAAACCTTAATACCTTAGTACCTTAATAATCATTATGATCCTTCAGCACCAGACATGTTTTACATTTTCTTTGTGCTATTTAAATAGCGGTAACTTTTTATTTATTTTTTATTTACTTATGATTCTACTTTTTTCCATGGCGGAATGTTTTTATAAAAAAAAACAAAAAACAATCGTACTTTGATTGTCACACTCACAAATGGTTAGAAAGGCCTGGGTTCAGCTGTGCAGGCTTTAGAGGCATGTCGGCTGCGCACTGACTTTCAACACATGATCTGTAGTTGCGGTCTTTAACTAAACTTGATCACATTTTTTCATGAGACATGTGACACGTGACAGAACAGTCGCTCATGCCTCTTATTGAAATGAATGGGAGTTGTGACTGTTGACTTTGGTGTTATAAGAAGATGTAGAACAATTCATTTGCAAAATAGTGTTGTTCTGCATAAGGTTAAGTTGTGCAACCAGAGATGCCATGCTGCTGTAGCTTTGTAGGTAAATGTGTCTTAAAATAACAATATTTTCAATATAGACAATCATTCTGATTGTTGGAGATATTTCTTGCAACGTGTGCCAATTTAGGCTATGTTCACACGGGGTATTTTGCCGAGTTTTTTGACGCGGAAACCGCGTCGCAAAACTCGGCAGAAACGGCCCTAGAACGCCTCCCATTGATTTCAATGGGAGGCGTCGGCGTCTTTTTCCCGCGAGCAGTAAAACTGCCTCGCGGGAAAAAGCGACATGCCCTATCTTCGGGCGCTTCCGCCTCGGACCTCCCATTGACTTCAATGGGAGGCAGGAGAAAGCGTATATCTCGCTGTTTTATGCCCGCGGCGCTCAATGGCCGCGGGCGAAAAACGGCGCGATAATTGCCGCGAAAATCGGCGTGCAGGGAGAGGAATATCTGCCTCAAAGTTCCAAACGGAATTTTGAGGCAGATATTCCTCCCCCAAAATACTCCGTGTGAACATAGCCTTAGGCTAGCATATTGATTGTTAAAAATATTGAACACACATTTTCTGGTTTTCAACAGTGCCGTTTAGCACTCTTCCGCAAATAAAGGGAGCGCTTTTGATAACAACTGTCACAGGAGCCACAAGACAGATGGTGGAGCGCTCACAGAGATATGGATTTTCCAGGAGGGAATTCTCGAGATCCTTTGCCGGAAATGTCACCATTAGCAACGGATGACATAATAACAGGCTGGAGATTCGTAGTGCAGTACCAAAACAGGAGTCAGTGACGAGTTGTGCAAGTCTAGCAGATTGGTAAAAAAAAATAAGTATTTGTGTCACGAACATATTTATATTGAACATGGATTTTTGTACAAAAAAAGAATGTGAATCTGAACTTTTTATTTAAGAAAGTGCTTTAGGACAACTGTAAATGAATGATGAAAGGCAGTGATGTTTGAAGAAAACAAAATCTGGAATTAATTCTTTTTATGCGTAACAGATTAAAATAGTGTTTTTAACTTCTACTATGATAGCGCTCTCAGTAATACTGATCTTGTTCAGCCACATTTAGAACTAAAACCTATCTCTCAGGATGCCTGGTAGAAAAATAATTACTGGCCAAGATCAAAGATGACTTTTTAGAGAAATAAAAAAGTAACAGGAAAATGTGCCTTGTCGTTTTTACTTTGTAAGAAAATAATCTACTTATGACAAGGTAAAAGAGTGCACTTGTGCAAGCTTCTAATATTCCCTTGTACCTACCTGCCTTCATCATTGTCTCTGATTTCTTAAAAATGAGCCAATTGTAGTTACTACAGTTGATTTAGTGCCCTGATTCAGTAATAAAATAATATTATTTTAAGTTTATGTTTCATTTTAGGCAGTAAAAACCCAGTGTGTAAAGATATGAACGTTTTCTTTGTCTTAGCAAATAATTGTCACCAGGCACACGGCTTCTGAATATTTCTTTTTGCAATAGAATTAAAATAGTGATGATAAATATGTTTTGGAGAAATGCTTTAATTTTTCATTAACAATTTTTAGCCTAATGAAGACGCTGGTCCGGCGTTGAAACGCGTAGTTTGTCGACCCTGCACACCCACATTAAATGATGAACATTTTGACAACAAACGCAGTTTTGTTGTGTCTGTGGACCAGGCAGCAGCTTTTTCTTTTACTCCTTACCTATTGTGATACCTGCCAGTATCTACAATCAAGGTGAGCGCTTTCTATTAACTTAGTTGCTCTCCTTAAATCTCTCGTTTACCTGCACTATGTGGCGCTGTGTCTCCTTTTCTCTTTCTTAGTTGACTACTTTTGAAGCAGAGTGTGCATGTTTACTCACGAACAAAAGATTGGGCAGCTTTGATCTAGCCATAAAAAGTCATGCCTATGGTGCCTGAAAACCGTATATCAAAACCGTATGTCAACTATAATATATGAAGGTACAGAGACCTTAAAGCTGGTCACAAACACGGACGCCATTTTCCCATTAACATGAAAGTTCAGCTTGCTTGAGCGTGCATGTTTTCTTTATTGAACAGTGTAAAAAGTGTCCCTTTATTTCCAAACTCCCATCCGACCTGACATTGGGTGTGAAGAGTGCATGCTGGACGGTACAGTTGGGAGGCAACCATACGACACTCAGAGAGTAACGTGGACTGAATTTACTGTAACTATTAGGACATTTGCATAATGCTTCACAGGCGTCACACGGCTGCCTCACCAACTGTACCGCCCAGCGTGCAATAGTGTATTTTCATGCCTGATGTCCGATTGGGTGGGATGTCAGATTGGGTGGGAGATCGATTCTCAAGGTCAAACATAGGGATTAAACAAAACAAATCCACCCAGTGAAATCCTAGTCCCTCAAACATGAGCAGAACCCAGCCGGGTGTGAGATACAAGAGATACAGAAACAGTCAAGTGATCACGCTTGGTTGTTTCCATATCTGCCATAGACAATACGGTCTTGGCTATTTATGTATCTCCTATGTAGTATAATGGAGTGACCACGCTTGCAGCCTTCTTTACCCCAAGAACAGGGGACTGGGAACTACTCAGTTGGCCAGCCCTCCTCCTGAAACAGGATGACCTGGAACTAGAGCTGGACGATTAATCAAATTGATTTGATTTGTCTGCTCTTTAAAGTAAACACGATTCTGATTTTGTCCGAATCATTAAAACAATATTAGCCTGCAGGTGGGCCTAATTTCAGGGTCAATGGTATGCGGCAGCAGGACAGACTGAAAGGCGTTTAGTACGCCGGAAAAAATAAAGATAAGAAACATGTGCCGTGCGCCTGGGCACAGAACTGGGCTGGTGAAGAGGACACTTTTTTGAGACGCGGCCATGTATGAGGTGGCCAAGAGGATGAGTGAGGCCCCATGCACACGACCATAGATTTTGTTCATAATTACGGACCTATTAAATTCTATGACCGATGGACACCTTCCCGTATATTTACGGGAAGGTGTCCGTGCTGTAGAAACCTTCCGTAAAAAATAGGACATGTCCTATTTCTTTCATTTTACGGACCGTGCTCCCATACTTTATAATGGGAGCACGGCCCGCAAATGCGGGTGGCTGTCCGCGACCGTCCGTGCCCATAATCATGCACTGTGATCACGGGTACGGTCGTGTGCATGGGGCCTTAGTCGGAGAAGAGCGGTGGATCAAGTGCGGTTGGTAAACTTTAACCCGCTCACAATGAGCCCTCTAAGCTCTGTCAGCCCCGATTCTAACACCAACCACTGTCTGGTTATTGTATGGTATTTAGCTCATTTAGCAGAAAACCAAAATCTAAATTAAAATCAAGCAAAATTCTTTAAAGGGTAACTAAACTTTAAAAAAACTGATAGTGACATGTCAGAAGTTTTGATCGGTGGGGGGTCCGAGCAATGGGACCCCCACCGATCGGTAAAACGAAGCGGCAGAAGCGCACGAGTGAGCGCTGAGCCGCTTTGTTTCTGATTGGCTTCTCTCGGAAAGCCAAGCAATTGGTGTGCAGGCTCTATAGAAAGTCTATAAGCCTGTACACCAATTGCTCAAGCCGATCAGAAATGAAGCGGCTTAGCGATCACCAGAGCGCTTCTGACGCTTACGTTTTAGCAAATGGTGGGGGTCCCAGTGATCGGATCGCCACCAATCAAAACTTCTGACATGTCACTATGACATGTCAGAAGTTTTATGAAAGTTTAGTTAAAATCCTAGATTTTAATTTTAGGCCATATCACCCAGCCCTACCTGGAACCCCATTTTTGGGATTGCATGGCATATCAAATCAATATGCCCAAAAAGTTATTTAAAACTGACTGAGAACAGGAATATGTATACTTCCCAGTGATTGGTTTCCGTACCTCACTAGTAGATTCCTCCACGTGCTGCTGTAGAGCATCAACATGCTTCTCCAGAGACTTAATGGTGTCCATGGAGGTTCGATATTTTTTCTTACACTGTTCTAGAGCAGACTCAGATGCTCTGGCCTGGTTGTGGGTTTCCGATACGTTTTTCTCAAGTGTTTTGACTTTTTGTTGTAACTTCTCTATGTCCATATTTTGTTTTTTTATGATCTCTTCTTGAGTCTCTATCTAGAAGCATAACAGTAGACAGCAACTTCAGTCACGATTTTACATTTTTGGCACACACTTTCATTTAAGGAATTAAAAACGAAAAACACAATATATACATTTTAACAACTCCAGAGTTTTTCTTAAATGTGGGGAAAGTCCTCTGTGAAAGTGCAGCTCGTTCCTTTGTACTTTATTTATTTCACAATATAAACGTGGTCTGACCGACATAGAAATCAATTGCAAGCACTACAGAAATCAAGTGTGCATTAATAACAAACTCTTTATAAATATGTTATAAGTGTTTCTACCATTTTTTTTAACTCCATTTCTAGGCCAAAAAGAGTCCGCAGCGGACTATATATGACTGGAGATAACCTTTAATTAAAATAAGCTGTATATTCCTTTTGAACAAGCGGTCTAAGCAAAGAAATCATGCATAACTTACACATATATAATGTGTGTGCCTTTCGGCTCAAGCCTTTACACTTTCTAATGCTGCCTTAATACAAAAATACATGTTTGGCTCATTACCTTCTTTTTTGCCTCTTCGTAAACAAGTTCGTCATGCTCTAAGTGTTCTTCAAGAGTTAATATTTTATCCTTACACTCTTGTATTTTCAGAAGATCGGTTTGATGTTCTGTAGATTCAGAGATCAGATCCTTTTGCATGAGTGAAGCCTTTTGGTTCCACCTTT
Organism: Rhinoderma darwinii; assembly: GCF_050947455.1. Taxonomy (NCBI): domain Eukaryota; kingdom Metazoa; phylum Chordata; class Amphibia; order Anura; family Rhinodermatidae; genus Rhinoderma; species Rhinoderma darwinii. Next base: position 65,818,771 of record NC_134691.1, read on the forward strand.
CTAAGTCAGCGGTGTGAGAACGTTTGGCTTGATCTAGATCGCTCTGAAGATTTTCTACAATCATGACATAGTTCTGGATCTGAAATAAAATACATTGTACACGTTGATAAGATTTGTAAATGTTACAGTCCCTTACCGTATCCTAATAATCGAGTTATTACCATTTAAGGTCCTTTTATTTGGCACCTACTTAAGGTGATCATAAATGTAGTAGTGATAATTAGTATAAAAATAAAATAACAATCCAAATATATACATTATGCCTATTGCACTAAATCCAACAACTGAAGGACCATAGTTTTCTCAGTTGGAAATTGTATATGGCTTGTTTCAAATTTTCATCACTTTTTGCTAAGAATTGCGGCAATGGTACCATTTAATTGGCAAACAAATAAGAATAAAAATAAATGAAGTCAGTTCACATTGTTTCAAATATGTCTCAGTATATGCCCCCTTTACCAACATGCCAGCAGTGATAAATATTGGAACGCTGTTAGGATTGGTGGCAAATATTCATGTCAATGATCAGTTTTGATGGCTTCTACAGATGAAGACCACTACCTAGGGGAGCCTAACCTAGGCGTTTGCAAATGGGATTTAACAAAAGAATATGTAACCTAATACTATCAAAATGGATATAAATAGGTCTAACAGTGGTAACATTAAGGCAAACAATGACAACCAGTGTAGCCAGATATTAGCATCAAGCTAGACAAATAGTGTTTAATATGCAGTAGGAAAAGACTGGATGTGCATGCCATTAAGTAGAAAGGAAGGATGAAGATCATGGGGAGAAGTAATGTTGCATATATTACCACACGGACGCACACAAGAGATCAGACTATAAAGGCAAAGGCGGAAGGACAAGAAAGAGAAGGACCTTCCTGTTCATCAGATTTTAGAACGGCACATAAAGGCTTATTGTTTAGTTTCTAATTTTTATTCTAAAAGTAGCTGATTAAATACCACATCCTGCTTATTCTAAGCAGTTCAGCACATTTTTTTTTCATCACTTTCAATTTGACTTGTAAAACCACCTTAATTTGCTATGCAGGACTTATTTTCAGTCTTAATAATGCAAGCCAAAAGCCAAAAAGTTTAGTTCTTTGCGTATTTAAGGAAAAATGCTAGGGTAAGGGTGTTAGGAACATAGATTGTTAAAGTATATCTAAAAACTACAGGTATCATTCTTACGGGAAAACTGTGACACATAATTTAAAACAAAGGGCCACTGACTGGAATACATTTTTGCTGATTCAGATTTGCGGTGATAGCCAAAGGAGTTGGGAACTCTAACCTTCTGGAAATAGAGAGAACCCTGAGCTCACAGTCCCCAACCTGTGGCTCTCCATATGTTGAAAACCTGCAACTCCCAATATACCTTGTCAGAACATGCTGGGAGTTGTGCTTTTGCAACAGCTGAATGAACGCAGGTTGAAAACCAATGGTCCGCACCAACAAAATACATTTTTGAAGCGGAATGTTCTACTTAGTTAGAAGTATAAGGGAAAAGGCAAAAAAAAAAAGTAGAAGTCATATGAAATAAAATCTTTATATTTTAAGGCCATATAATCCCACTCAAAAGTAAACTATTAGTTTTAGCATTAGATCTACAATAAACATTTAATAAATGTTGTAAACAGTATTACAGTACAGTAGTAATGTTAAGCATATCCACAGGAGAAGAGTGAAGTCATACGGGAACTATAATAACAATAGAGGTTGGGAAACTTCAATAAAGATTACAACAAAAAGCATTACATGCCTTTGTTTAAACACTTTAGTAAGAGGAGCACATGGAGTAACTTTGTTGTAGAGATTATCTCATCACACTGTAAAACGTGCTTGAATGTATATATGGCATTTGATCCCACGTCTACTTTTAAAATCCAGAACATTCAGAGATCTGGGAAGAGTAAAAGCTCAAGTTCAATTCCTTAAACTAGTCTGCCAACCTGTCAACTTCACTCACACAATGTTATTATTTAACTTGATGAATGGGAAGTCTGCATAATGGAAAATTGTACACTTGATGGAACAATTAGATTTTTTTCCCCAGTAAAGGGCATAAACTTTGTAAATGACGAGTTTCTATTTTAGGCAACTCTATTTTCAAAGATCTAGAATTGCCGATCAATTAAGCTTCAACATCTTCAATTACGGTTCGTACGGAGACAGAAACACTTTCTAATTATACTCTCAAATTATTACAATGGCAGCAACTAATCTTTTACAGTAACAAAGGAACTGGCATCTCAAAATCCATGATCGGCCAATGCTTTAATATGTGAACCCCTCTATACACATATGATCATTGGGCGATCCTGTGAAAATTGGTGGGTTCCACATACTTTTGTCTAATTTCTATGGCAATCTTAAGAATTGATAGATTGCTGAATTCACTTATAGTATTTACTTTGCCAATTTTCACCGAATCCCTAAACCAGTGTATCAGGATCAGTGATTTCATTTGACAATGGATGAAAAGTGAGAAGTGGACCAGACAATGTTATTTTCTAGCAGCTCAAGGGGACATTTACTAAGCAAATTGCACCAAAAGTTAGCTAGAACTTTATTATGTGTTTTAGAAACTTTTTAAACCATCCTCCACAGTTTTGAAAATTGTCCAGAAAAGGAGAGGAGTTGAAAAATGCAGCAGATTTATTAACTACGTGCACCTTTTTTTGGCATACAATACTGATGTAAATTATGCCAGCTAAGAGGTCGGGTAAGGAAGAGAAAAGCTTCTAAGGGTGGTTTTACATCGGCCCTATTTGGCCATAACAACGAGCACCGATCAACTAGACAGCTCGTTGATGGGAGCTCGTTTGCTCCTTTCACAAGGAGCTATTATAAGTAATGTATGAGGACGAATGCTCGTAACTATAATAGCTCGCCCCCATACATTTCTATCATGTGGGCAGCACATCTCCCGGTTTACACAGGGAGATGTGCTGCCGACAACGATAATATTTTCTGCTGCAGAAACTATAAGATCAGCCGATAAACGAGCGATTGCTCGTTCATCGGCTGATCGTTGCCCTATTTACACAGGGAAATGACCGGGAACGAGCGTTCTGTGAACGCTCGTTTGCCTGATAAATGGCCCATGTAAAAGGGCCCTAACATTATACAGCGTGCGCCACAGAAATAAATCTGGCGCAGTTGCTGCCTGTCTGACCTAGTTTTATGCTGTGCATATTAAGAACATTTACCTGGCCAAGGTGGATCTCATGTTCATGCAAGAGCTGCTGCTTTGCTTTTTCAGCCTGATTCAGTCGATCCTCCTGATCATTGCAATTTTCCCACAATTCTCGAGATTCACTTTGTAGAGATTTATTTCTCTGCTGGAGTCTTGAAACTTCTCCCTCTTGGAGACCTAACTAAAAATGAAAACAATGTAAAAATGAATGTTTCCCTTTACTGGTGAAGTGTAATGGGGCAGCTATACTGTATGTGTGTAGGACTGAAAACAACAACTGCTTATAGAATGATGAGCATACAATTACGATATACATCATCATGTATCTGAACATCACAAGAGATTACATTAAAGGCAACCTGTAAGGATGTTCATGCGGCCCCTACCAACATGATTTAGCAAGAGTTGCACTGATTCTATTAGACTTTGTTTTATTGTTAAATGCTGAGGTGTTTTAGAGAAATCACAGTTTTAATAAGTGCCAGGCTCAGCGAAAAATGTCCGCTGGGTGGCTCTCCCCTCTGGCTTCTTTCTGCCAAATTTAGCTTGATTATCATATCTCTCGCAATTCCCAAATAGACAGCTTGGTAGCAGTCACATTATGCCATTCCTCATCGTATAATGTAGTATTATTCAGATCTTTTTATTATTATTATTTCAAAATCAGAGGTTTACACAAAAGACAGGGGGCCCCATAGCACAATCAAACTGGACTCCCTATTGTGGGGCCATGCTATGCCACCCGGGACAGAAAGGTCAAGTTTTTGGTTCCCCCTTCCACCTCCTTTCTAGAATCCTTGGACAAATTCCCCACCCCTTCTTAACAAATAATGCAGTTTCACTGGAGAGGGGAGTCCTGCATAGATACAAAGGGGATGGGACCATCGAGGGACTAGGCCCATACTTTCCAAGGGCCTTAGGCAACCACATGGTCTGCCTCTATTACAAATACCCCTAGTTCAGGCGAAACTCTTTATCATGACAAACCCATTGTCAATGAACGCCAACCCTCTGCACTGCACTCAAAGCGCCAGAGAAAGGGGAATTAATAATTGAATGAACAATTTCTATTGTGACTCTGAGCCATACTGTTGTAAAGACTATATCAAAGTTCTCTTTTCATAGCAACATTTTTTCGTTCTCAACATATCCAGAATTTAGCATTTAGAAGGAAAATATAAAGCCAGTAAATTGTGCTTTCGCTGGGTCACAACACTGCATGCTCTTCTAAATGTTTTCTGAAGTATGCTGTACCTAGAAAAATAAATTCAGGGTTATAGCACTACCAAACACACAACAAAAACCAAATTGCATAATTTTCATTAATTTAATAGAAGATTTTTAATAATAAGCAGTGCCGTCCCATTGTGACAGCACATATTCATCATTTAGATTGTTACTACGCAACAAGGTCAGAGCTTGCCTCTCACTGAATTAAATCCAGCCTTTTGTATACCCCAACTTCCTTCTTTAAATCTAAAATTGTTTATTGTTGTACATTGTGTGACGGGTAACACAAAGGTCAACAATGACAAAAAAACCTTCCCCCAAACGATTAAATCTTTTAATTCCAACATCTTGAGGATAGTACTACATGTAACCGTGCCATGCACAGAGGAAATGGTAGGAAAGGAGCTGAGCATTTCCATCTTACCAACAGCTATGGATACTGAAGAATGATCTGTGAACAGACGTTTCAGTCTAAACTCTCAAAGTACTTACTTCTTCTTGAGTGCCAAAATATTTCTCCTGTGATGTTTTCAAGTCTGTTTTAAGTTGTAAAATGATTTGATCTCTGTTATTAACCTAAAAAAAAAAAAAAGTAATATCAAAATTAAACACAGATGGACAATGAGCAAGAGTTAAGACACTGAAATGAATAACTAACTTCATTCAAAACTAACTTGAGCAAGACAAGGCATTGTGCTCTCATTTCTTCCCCTTGCTGGTGCCTTTCAACATATGATTCCTTAGATATTCCACACAAAGGGCAATACCGAGTTATACGTCTACAGACAAACCTTTAAACAAAGCGCCGCTGGAACTAAACCTGTCCGATTTAACCCCTTTCCACATACTGAGCTCGTTCAGGGTCATAAATGCCTGCAGATACATATGACATTTCTGCCGATCTACTAGATATGGTGGCTCTGTTGGGATAGCCCTCTCTTAGTGGAAGAAATTTGTAGCATTAGCCAAATCAATATATTGATGAGGTATAGATGTGTATAAGTAAAACGGAATTACTTTACTGTCCGAACAATCAAGTTATGGAACATGCTCCCACACGATTTGGTAATGGCAGAAAGTGTGGATAGATTTAAGAAAGGGTTTGGTATCTTCTTTGAAAAACACAACACACAGGGTTACTGGTATTAATGTAGAATACTGACCCAGGGAAATGATTGCTAGAGCATAAGAACGGCATTTTTCCACCCTGTGGCAAATAAGTCTTTGCCCATAAGGCTGCTTTACGCCTACTTCTAGATCGACTGGCATTTGCAAGTACAAAAGGTTGAACACAAGTTAAGTGCTGCGGTGACTTCACAGTTTTTAGCTGATGCAGTGCCTTGCACAGCCAGAGAGTGCCGCTGAGCAGGTGAAATGCTGAAGGCACCTCATACCCTTTGATCTCAGGATCAGCAGGGTTTCAAGAAGTTGGACCCTAACCAATCATAATGTTTTGGCATATATTATCCATAACATTAAAACATGTGAATACCCTTTTTACCCCTTACAGACCAAGTTCATTTTCGCAATGAGAACTGCAAGAATGTTTCTGTTTTTTTGCCTCCCATCTTAATCTAGCCATAACTTTTTTTTTTAATATTGTGACAAGGTCGCTATTTGTGGACTTGTTACTTGCATGACAAGGTGCAGATTAGGCTTCGTTCACATCTGGCTCAGGGTTCCGTTCTGGCGTTCCGTCGGAGCTTCCTGTCAGAACGGGACCCTGACTGAGACAAACGGAAACCATAGGTTTCCGTTTGAATCACCATTAATTTCAATGGTGATGGATCCGGTGCAAATGGTTTCCGTTTGTCTCCGTTGTGCATCGTTTTGACAGACTGAATACCGTAGTCTACTGCGCTATTGATTCCTTCAAAACGACGGAACCCTTGCACAACGGAGGCAAACGGAAACCATTTGCAACGGATCCGTCACCATTAAAATCAATGCTGATGCAATCGGAAATCTGTTTCCGTTTGTCTCAGTCAGGGTTCCGCTTTGACAGGAAACTACGACGGAACGTCAAAAGGGAACCCTAACGCAGATGTGAACGAAGCCTTAGTCATCATTTATGGGTACATTTTTTTTATATTATTGCCTACAAAAAAGGAATTCTGCCATAGTTTTTCATTTCTTTTATATGCAGTTCACAGTCGACCTTAAATGATACGAGAACTTTAATTCAATGGTTTCTACATGTATGGTGATACGAAATATGTATTTAGTATTTTTGAATAAAAAAATATTTAAAAAATATATATATATTTATTTAACTTTTTTTTATAGTCCTATTTGGGGACTTTTACTATTATATACTTATTTTTACATGTAATGTCTGCTGGATAGGCAGACAGCCTGCTAGATCGTACCTGGGTATGCTCTAGCGACTGTAGTCATCAACCTTTGGCACTCCAGCTTTTGTGAAACTCCAATTCCCAGCATGCCCTAACAGCCTTTGGCTAGAATCTGAAATCCTTTGGCTGTCAGGGAATGCTGGAAGTTGTAGTTTCACAACAGCTGGAGTGCTGAAGTTTGCTGGGCCCTCCCTGCCCTGGAGACTTTTGTTACGTATCCGATTTGTTCAGAGAAAAAATGCCCATTGCCTTCAGAAAACAATCAATCTTTTTTTCCCCAAACTTCACTGGAAATTGTAAAAGTGGATTCTGATGGGTTGTTATGGGCAATAAGGGCAATTTTCCACTTCCACAAGAAGTAAGAGGTTTGCAGACCTATTAAGCGCTTGAGGCTAGAAACGATGGGATGAAGTCCTGCTCAAAACCAAGGTTATGCCCATGCCATGTCTATGAGTAGCAAGTTAGCAGGAGTACTGGGAAAGTCCAAGACAGCACTAAGACATTCACAATAAGAAAAAAGTGTAATAGTGTTTGCCAAAATTATAGTCTTTGCATTTTTGCATTACAAACACTTAACATAGTAAAGACTTGACAGACACTGAAAACAGATCATGAAAGAAAAACGAGTTGCATTACTTTTAAAAGTAATGGCGCATATATTGTTGCTATTTGTGAAGAACACAGGGTACAAATGACATGCCTTGTTATATTCTATAAACTTGTAATTGACAAGAGGGACTCAAGGAGGAAGGGGGGTAAATGCATTGTAACACACACAGACACACACCTCCTGTTGTGCAGTTTTATGTCTCTCTGTGACAACTGCCAGCTTTAGCTCCAGTCTCTTCCTTTCTTCACTCATCTTGCAAATGTCCTGGGACTGCTGCATGATTTGCTCTGTCAGCTGAATATTTTCTTCCTTAAGTTTATGTAGAAGTTTGTCCCGGTGGAGCAACTGGATGTAAAACAGATAAACGCAAGGTTCATTTCAAATATTGCTGTCCCATCTTCACATTATGTTCCCTAAAGTGGAGCTTAATCCTCTGAAGGAATTGCATCTAATTTGAGCAAAAAGCCGCTTGTCTCTTGAATATTCACAACATGCGACTACGTAGACTCCTACAGACTTGAAAAGAAATGGCATTTTTGACAGCTGTTTGCTTGGGTCATAGATGTAAGCAGCTAGTACAAAGCAAATACTTGATATTTATTTCAATAGTTTCATAATCATACAGAGCTGTCTGCTTTGTGTTCTGTGCAGGCTCTTTTAATTCTTCCCATTCAGCTTGTCTTTGTGTTTGACTAAACGTCTATATGTCACTGGTAGCATAACTTATTCAAGAGGAAAGACTCATAGTTTACACATAATAATCATAGAAATTCCAAATATTACTGGACTTACCCTTTTAGATAATAATAATACCAACCTGCAGAGAATTGCAAATAATAATGCATATGTTTTCAATTACAGATCACAGGCTGTTTTATGCCAGCCTGTGCCTGCAGTCCGTTGATGGGTCTGCAGGGCGAGTATCCCGTATCAGTAGGGATTTTTTCAGATAACACTATATTAGGAAACTGCTATTTTCTTTACCTCTTGTACAGGTGATTTAAAGTTACAGTGTAAAGCGGATGTCCTCTTTGGGCAAAGCCTTTTTTCAGAAGGGTCCCTTGATGATAAATTGATCACAGAGTGAGACCGCCCCCCCCCCCCAGCAATCAGCTGTAATCTGGGTAAAAACCTGGAAGCGATTGTTCAATTCCCCTACAGCGCCAACAGAGGAACAGAAGCATTACACAGTATCCACTAAAATCAATGCGTTGCCCATTTAATGTATGGACGAGAGGTGTCCTCCACAGTGAGAGGCGCTTTGTAGCTGTTCATCCCTCTGGCTAATAGATGAGGGTCCTGAACAAGGAAGCCTTCTCTATTAACTCAGAATTCCCTCATAGGGTATATGCCATCAATGGCCAAACATGACCTTTTGGTATACATTGGTCCGGTATACCTTTGTCCGGTATATGTGAGAGTCATGCAGCACCACTTGTATTAAACTATATACAAAGGAAACATATACCGCGTGGTATAAGTTTTCTTTTAATGGCAGCCTATGACAGGTGTACGCATCTGTAGAGACATACGCCTGGCCAAATCTTTGGAGGAACCCTATTAAATGCTGTTTGTTTTTCGCTTTACCCGTACAAAAGCCCTCTAGCAATCATTTAAAAGTAAGTCATAAGTCATAGCCCAGACGTTTCTATTCCTTTAACATACATATTTTCTCTAGTGCTTGTGATCACATTATTACAAACAGAAAATACGCATTTTTGGCTGTTTGGAAGCAAAAGGGAAAATGGTTTTTCTATTTGGCACACATCATGGAGACATTACAAAAGGTAACAGAAACCATAAACAATCACAACAGGATCCCTAATTATAGATGTATATTTTAGGTACTTACACTGCCAAGGAATAAGGAAATAAAAAGCAAAGGTTAATACAAAACAGGCAATTAAAATTGATTACCTCATCATAACATGCAGAGTACTGGTTTTGAGCTTTTAATAGTTCCTTCTGTAGGGCCTCACGTTTGCTTTCTTTGTCGTGTATCTAAGGAAAAACAGTTATAGGAAAAATTTGAATAGAAACAACTTGAACAGCACTGACAACAAGTTCTCTACTCTCCAAATAACCGACGGTACAGTAGAAAAAATATATAGCAATGTCAAACCCGTTATTTTCCGTGCCGCAGACGATATCTAATAACAGCTGCTCGAGGTACAATTTTACACAGTCATTTTTCACATGATCTTTGAACACACTTACTGTTTCAGAGCGAGGGCAATGTGGCCATTTTGCTACTGAGATATATAGAAAGCGTTAAGTGATTGGCTCCATGTTAATGGGGAGCGAGCATGAATGCACGTTGGGGTGAATGAGGCGTTCATGAGATTTCAACATTGCTGCACCTTGCGTGATATGAAGGATTTCAATTTCATCATTTTCTAAACACAGAAAAATGTATCTCTCCAATTCAGAATATTGAATGTCTTATGGAAAGTGAAAGGTCATTTGTAACTGTCCAAACGATTGATGGAGTTAAGATACCTCCTTGACCTTCACCCTGCGCTCATAAAAAACAGTTTCAGATGACAGAGCACGGGACAGTTTTTTTTCCTCTGGCCAGAAATGTCTGTTCCTATTCCCTTATTGCGATGCTGATTTTGTTATCTGATATATTTCATAATTGTATGTCAACATTTAATTACTGTGTGTCTTCCCTCATTAAAAAGCTAACTGTCATCTAAAACTGCTTAGCAACGTTCGCTGTTTACACTAATTCATGCAATTCTGTCTGCTCCCTGCCATCTTTCTCCATCACGATCAGCGACATAATTGCTTTAGATGCCATTACAAACAGTCAAGGTCACTGCCTTCAAAAATACATATTCCAATTATACATTAGTCAGAAGGAATGTCTGGAACAAACACTCAGCCTTTGTTTAACATGGAAAATAATCTAACACCTTAAAAATAACAGAACAACAACAACAAAATGTGTTACAATATGTGTAATATTTCATGGATGATGTATAATGCTGGGACATATAGGTCCCAAAATGTTGGGAAATAAGGAGCTCTTGACGCACCCTCCTACTCGGTATTCTGCACACACTGAGGTCTTGAGCCTTAGACTCTTTCAAACCGTCCACCTTTGAGAGTGTGAGAGGGAAACATCAGCCAGAACCACTTTACATTGCCAAGCCACAGACAACAGTCAACATCAAGATGCAGCAGACAGGTAGTTTACCATAACTCAAGGTAGTGAGTTCAGATGCTCTAGAGTCCAAGTAGTGGTCTATAGTCGTAGATCAGTTGGAAGAGATGGATTGTAATGGACCATGCATGGACCTCTGCTGAAAGCAAACAGAACAGCCAACCAGCGGGGATATGGTGTGGTGCTCATCTTCCATGGGTCTGACACCCGCTGAAACTAGGGGCAGTTTGAAGAAAGATCTTATTGGGTGATTCTCATGCAGAGAAACCAGATGGAAAAATTTAAGGTCTTCTTTAAATAGTGCAGAAGGCAATGCATTTTAGAGCAGGACCTGCTCCTTTTGTCAGGCTTAAAGGGTTATTCCCATCTTAGACAGTTGTGGCATATCCATGGGAATTTCTCTTTAAAGCACTACTAGGAGACTTGTGCACTATTTAACATTCAGGTTATTTTTGAGACGTTCTAGATATGTCCATCCTCTTCTTTAGGAGTAGCACCTTAAAAGATATTTCTTTAAACAGCCTTGACACTCATACCAAGAGACCCGCGTAGAATACGGGACAGATCTGTGGCAGCAGCTCATTACATGTCCATCACAGTGTTGCATCTAAAGTGCAACAGCCTCAGGTCAGCACCTCTATCATCATTTTTGTAGTGCAAGTGTAACCTGTCCCATGAAGTAGAATTATCCCATGCTCCACAAGCTGCCCTAAGTTTCCATCCAACTCCTCTGGGTCCCTGTCTTGCTCCTTAGTGATTATTACTATTGCTGTTGAGAATCACAATTGACACTACCTATAAGAATTACAACTATTGCCTTTGTGGATTTCTGTGGAAGACTATTAATATTACCCCAGTGGACTATAGTGTAGCTGGTGCAAAGGTTACATTTTCAAATATGAAGGGATTACGAGTGAGACTGTCCTCCAAATAGTCACCCCGTCTTCTGAGAGGAGTCAAATTCCGCTTTTGTTAAAGACAGTATCTGTTATCATAAATTGATAGGTGGATTTAACAACAAAAATAAGGATCTCAAATGTATGTTCAGGTGAGAAAACAGTGATAGTGTCTGGGAGGAGGCTTTCTTGTAAAGTTGGGCTTACATATTGGGCATATCTATTGAAAAATCCCATTTTCACTCTGCAATATCGAGTGCACACTAATTTATGCAAAACACCTGTGGGGTTAACATGCTCACTACACCCCTAGGTGAATACCTTGAGGGGTGTAGTTTACAAAATGGGGTCACTTTTGAGGGGTTTCCACAGTTTTGGTCCCACAGGGGTTTTGCAAACGCTACATATCGACCAGAAACCAATCCAGCAAAATCTGTACTCCAAAAGCCAAATGGCTCTCCTTCCCTTCTGAGCCCTGCCGTGTGCCCAAAAATGAGTTTATAACCACATATGGGGTATTGCCTATGGAGAAATTGCTAAACAAATGTTGGGGTTCTTTTTCTGCTTTATATTTTGAGAAAATGAAAAATTTTGCGCTAAAGCTATGTCTTATTGGAAAAAAAAAATTTTTTTTATTTCCACTGCCCAATTCAAATAAAATCTATGAAACACCTGTGTGGTCAAAATGCTCACTACACCCCTAGATTAATTCCTCAAGGGGTGTAGTATCACAAACTGAGTCCCTTTTGGGTAGTTTCCACTGTACTGGTACCTTAGGGGCTTTGCAAAAGCGACATGGTGTCAAGAAACCAATCCAGCAAAATCTGTGCTCCAAAAGACAAATGCAGCTCCTTCTCTTCTGATCCTTGTCATGTGCCCAAACAGCAGTTTATGACCACATATGGGGTGTTTTCGTACTCCAGATAAGTTGCTTTACAAATGTTGGGGTTCCTTTTTTTCTTTATTTGTTGAGAAAATGAAACATTTTGAGCTAAAGCTACGTCTTATTGAAGAAAAAGGATTGTTTTTATTTTCACTGCCCAATTCTAATAATTACTTTGAAACACCTGTGGGGTCAAAACTATCACTACACCCCTAGATGAATTCCTCAAGGGGTGTAGTTTCCTAAGTGGAGTCACTTTTTTGACGTTTTCACGGTTTTGGTCACCGTTTTGCTAAACCTAAATTTTCTTTGAAAGAATGTAGATTTTCATTTTCACGGCCTACTTCCAATAATTTCTGCAAAAAACCTGCAGCGTCAAAATGCTAGCTATACCTCTAGATAATTTCCTCAAGGGGTGTAGTCTCTAAAATGGGGCCACTTGTGGGGGGGTTTCCACTGTTTTGGTCCCTCAGGGGCTTTGCAAATGCGACATGGCCTCCGAAAACCATTCCTGCTAAATTTGAGCTCCAAAAGCCAAATGGCGCTCTTTCCCTTCTAAGCCGTGCCGTGTGTCCAAACAGCCATTGATTACCACATATTGGGTATTGTTTTACTCGGGAGAAATTGCTTTACAAATTTTGCGGTGCTTTTTCTCCTTTAGTCCTTGTGGAAATTAGAAAGAATTAGTTTCCATTTTCACGGCCTACTTCCAATAATTTCTTCAATAAACCTGTAGGGTCAAAATGATCACTATACCCCTAGATCATTGCCTTCAGGGGTTTAGTTTCCCAAATGGGGTCACTTTGGGGGGATTTCCACTGTTTTGCCACCGCAAGAGCCCTTCAAACCCGACATGGTGCCTAAAATATATTGTAATAAAAAGGAGGCCCAAAATCCACTAGGTGCTCCTTTGCTTCTGAGGCCGGTGCTTCAGTTCATTAGCACACTAGGGCCACATGTGGGATATTTCCTAAAACTGCAGAACTTGGGCAATAAAGAGTTGCGTTTCTCTGGTAAAACTTTGTGTTACAAAAAAAAATTGATTAAAAATAAATTTCTGCAACAACAAAAAATGAAATTTTTACATTTGGTTTAATTCCTGTGAAACGTCTAAATGGTTAAAAACTTTCTAAATGCTGTTTTGAATACTTTGAGGGGTGAAGTTTGTAAAATGGGATGACTTTTTGGCGGTTTCTAATATACAAGGCCCTAAAAGCCACTTCACAACTTAACTGGCCCCTGTAAAAATAGCCTTTTGACATTTTCTTGAAAATGTGAGAAATTGCTGCTAAAGGTCTAAGCCTTGTAATGTCCTAGAAAAATAAAAGGATGTTCAAAAAACGATGTCAATCTAATGTAAACATGTGGGCGTTGTTAATTAGCGACTATTTTGTGTGGTATAACTGCCTGTCTTACAAGCAGATACATTTAAATTTAGAAAAATGCTAATTTTTGCAATTTTTCGCAAAATTTTGGTGTTTTTCACATTTAAATACTGAATGTATCGAGCAAATTTTGCCAGTAACATAAAGTCCAATGTGTCACGAGAAAACAATCTCAGAATCGCTTGGATAGGTTAAAGTATTCCGAAGTTATTTCCACATAAAGTGAAACATGTCAGATTTGAAAAATGAGGCTCTGCCAGGAAGGTCAAAAGTGGCTAAAGAGGGAAGGGGTTAAAGCACTGAGACGTACCGGTGAATCCTGACTAACAACTGTCACCCTGTCAAAGGACAAGGTGACAGAACTGTGCCATCAACTGTTTATGACAGTTAATCGGCACTGTAAGACGTCAGGGGACCAATCACAGCGGTCCCCTGCCAGCGATCGCTGTGATTGATCAGTCACAGCAGACTGACCAATCACAGCTCCTTGAGAAGCTCAGACAGAAGCTGAGCCAGCACCATCACGCCAGGTGTCAGCTATATATTACACCCGAGACTCCACTGTAATGGCCAGGACCATAGCTAGGCTCTGATCCGGCCGATTAACCCCAATGATCAAAAGCGATCGCTGAATCTAGGCGGTTCCTAGCCTGTCAGAACACCTGATGGTTGCCATGGCCGCGGGTGTCAGCTGTTTGTCACAGCTGACATCCTGCTCTAACGGCCAAGACCGGAGCTAGGCTCCGATCCGGCTGATTAACCCCTTAGATGCAGTGATCAAAAGCGATAGATGCATCTTGGTTGGTTAGATCGCACCCGATGGTTGCTAATGGCAACGATCGGCACCCTAATACAGAAGCCTATTATGCCCGGCTGGGAGGCGAAGTCTAATAGGCTTGCAGTCAGTGAATAGCTGACAGCTCTAAGCTCTAATACACTGCACTATGTAGGTAGTGCAGTGTATTAGAATAGCGATCAGGGCTTGATGCCTTCAAGTCCCCTAGTGGCACAAAAAAAAGTTAATAAAAATGTAAAAATTAATTTAAAAAGTTTCATGTTTAAAAAACAATTACCGCCTTCCCATAGTAAGTCTTTCATTATAGGAAAAAACAGAAACCATTAAACACAAAGTACACATATGTGGTATCACCACATCCGTAACAACCCGAACTATAAAAATATCACGCTATTTTACATCACCGTAAAAAAATAAAGTAAAAAACAATTCCAGAATTTATGTTTTTTAGTCACTACCCCTCTCAAAACAGAATAAAAAATGTGATCTAAAAGTTGCATGTACCCCAAAATTATACCATTAAAAAATCAAGACCACCCATAGCTTTTTTGCCGAAAAAAAAAAAAAAAAAAGTTATGTCTCTCAGAATATGGTGACACAAAAAATAAATGATTTGAAACAAAAGTGATTTTATTGTGCAGACGCTGCAAAGAATAAAAAAAACTATATACATATTGTATCGCCGTAATCTTATCGACCCGCAGAATAAAGTAACATTTTAATTTATAGCGCATGGTGAACGCCGTAAAAAAAGAATAAAAAACATAGTCAGAATTGCTGTTTTTTTGGTCACCTTGCTTGATAAAAAAATGAAATAGACACTTATAAAAAAAATTGCATGCACCCCAGAATGGTAGCAATGAAAACTTCAGATTGTCCTGCAACAAATAAGCCCTCACACAGCTCCGGTGGACAAAAAATAAAAAAGTTCTGGCTCTCAGAATATGGCGACACAAAATGTGCAGCACGTTCCAAAAGTGGATAAGATTGGGCACTATTTATTTGTGCGAGACCGGCCACATATCTATGAATTATTATTTTATTTTTTTTGTAAATCAAATTGTTTTTATTAACACAAATTTTCAGATAGTACAAACAAATATTACATGAAACATGAACACCCCCTGCCCCATCCCACCATCTGGCAAAGAGTACTATGAACTTTATCATCTTATCAAGTTACATCGAACATTCCAATATTCCCCTACCAAACCGTCGTCCTCTAACAAAATAGTACCCAACCTAGCCCACTAGTCCTACAGATACCGCATTCAGAAGAGACATCGATGGCAATTATTATTTATTTAACGCATTATTATACCCTCTTAATGTGACCTGATGTACCCCGCACAGATTACATATGCCCCCACTTTATAAACTAAAATACGAGCAAAACCCCAAACAGAACAACCACTAAGCAAGAGCTACGCTCCAAAAGCCAAATGGTGCTCCCTCCCTTCTGAACCCTACAGCGTGCCCAAACTGCAGTTTATGTCCACATATATGGCATCGCCATATCCGGGAGAACCCACTTAACAGATTGAGGCATTGTCTTCAGTGGCACAAACTGGGCGCAACATATTATTGTGCACTAAAATTGCAATTTTCACTTTGCACCATCCACTGAGCGTTCATTTCTAATAAAGAAAAAAACCTGTATGGTCAAAATGCTCAATACACCCCTTAAAAATGCTGTGCTCAAAAGACTTTGCTTTATAAATGTTGGGATGCTTTTTCTCCTTTATCTTTGTGGAAATGAAAAAATCTGAGCTAAAACTAAATTTTATTTGAAAAAATGTAAATTTTCAATTTCACGGCCTAATTCCAATAAATTCTGCAAAACACCCGTGGGATCAAAATCCTAACTATACCCCTAGATAAATTCCTTGAGGGGTGTAGTTTCCAAAATGGGGTCACTTCTTGGGGGTTTCCACTGTTTTGATTCCTCCACGGCGTTGCAAACACAAAATGGCACTGAAAACCATTCCAGCAAAATCTGCGCTCCAAAATCCAAATGGAACACTTTTCCTCCTGTGCCCTGCCATGGGTCCATACAACAAATTATTACCACATGGGTATTGCCGTAATCGGGAGAAATTGCTTTACAAATGTTGGGGTGTTTTTCTCCTTTATTCCATGTGACAATTAAAAATGTCTACGTTTTTTCAGAAAAAAAAGTAGATTTTAATCTTTACAGACTAATTCCAATAAGCTTAGCAAAAAACCTGTGGGGTCAAAATGCTAACTATACCTTAGATAAATGTATTGATGGGTGTAGTTTCCAAAACCACTGTTTTGGCAAAACAAGACCTCTTTGTGCCTAAAATATATTCTAAAAAAAAAAAAAAAAGAGGCCCCAGAATCCACTAGGTGCTCCTTTGATTCTGAGGCCTGTGCTTCAGTCCATTAGGACACTAGAGCCACATGTGGGATATTTCTAAAAACTGCAGAATCTGGGCAATAAATATTGAGTTGCGTTTCTCTGGTAAAACCTTCTGTGTTAGGGTATGTGCACACGATAACTGGCTTTTACGTCTGAAATTACAGACTGTTTTCAGGAGAAAACAGATCTGTCGTTTCAGACGTAAATGCTCCGCCTCGCATTTTGCGAGGCGTCATTGACGCCCTTAATCTTGAGCTGTTCTTCATTGAATTCAATGAAAAACGGCTCAAATTACGTTGCAAAGAAGTGTCCTGCACTTCTTTGATGAGGAAGTCATTTTACACGTCGTCGTTTGACAGCTGTCAAATGACGACGCGTAAATGACAGGTCGTTGGCACAGTACGTCGGCAAACCCATTCAAATGAATCGGCAGAGGTTTGCCGACGTATTGTAGCCCTATTTTCAGACGTAAAACGAGGCATAATACGCCTCGTTTACGTCTGAAAATAGGTCGTGTGAACCCAGCCTTACAGGAAAAAATGCATTACAAATGAATTTCGGCCAAAAAAAATGAAAATGGTAAATTTCACCTCTATTTTGATTTAAATCCTGTGAAAGGGGCTAAGAAACTTTCTGAATGTGGTTTTGAATACTTTGAGGGGTGCAGTTTTTAATGGGGTGATTTATGGAGACTTTCTAATATATAAGGCCTTCAAAGCCACTTCAGAACTGAACTTTTTGAAATTTTCTTGAAAATGTGAGAAATTTTAAGTTAAAAGCCTTATAACGTCCTAGAAAAATAAAAGGACTTTTAAAAAACGATGCCAAAATAAATTAGACATATGGTAAATGTTGACTAGTAACTATTCTGTGGGGTATTACTATCTGTCTCCCAAGCAAATAAATTTACATTTTTAAAAAATGCTAATTTTTGCTAATTTTCTTGAACATTTTGGTGTTTTTTTTTACAAATAAATACTAAATACACTACCGTTAAAAAGTTTAGGGTCACTTAGAAATTTCCTTATTTTTGCAAGAAAAGCAGTTTTTTTCAATGAAGATAACATTAAATTGATCATAAATAAACTCTATACATTGTTAATGTGCTAAATTACTATTCTAGCTGCAAACGTCTGGTTTTTAATGCAATATCTACATAGGTGTATAGAGGCCCATTTCCAGCAACCATCACTCCAGTGTTCTAATGGTACATTGTGTTTGCTAACTGTGTTAGAAGGCTAATGGATGATTAGAAAACACTTGAAAACCCTTGTGCAATTATGTTAGCACCGCTGTAAACAGTTTTGCTGTTTAGAGGAGCTATAAAACTGACTTTCCTTTGAGCTAGTTGAGAATCTGGAGCATTACATTTGTGTGTTCGATTAAACTCTCAAAATGGCTAGAAAAAGAGAGCTTTCATGTGAAACTCGACAGTCTATTCTTGTTCTTAAAAAAGAAGGCTATTCCATGCGAGAAATTGCCAAGAAACTGAAGATTTCCTACAACGGTGTGTAAAACGCCAGTGTCAACGTCTACAGTGAAGAGGCGACTCCGGGATGCTGGCCTTCAGGGTAGAGTGGCAAAGAAAAAGCCATATCTGAGAGTGGCTAATAAAAGTAAAAGATTAATATGGGCAAAAGCACACAGACATTGGACAGAAGAAGATTGGAAAAAAGTGTTATGGACAGACGAATCGAAGTTTGAGGTGTTTGGATCACACAGAAGAACATTTGTGAGACGCAGAACAACTGAAAAGATGCTGGAAGAGTGCCTGACGCCATCTGTCAAGCATAGTGGAGGTAATGTGATGGTCTGGGGTTGCTTTGGTGCTGGTAAAGTGGGTGATTTGTACAAAGTAAAAGGGATTTTGAATAAGGAAGGCTATCACTCCATTTTGCAACGCCATGCCATACCCTGTGGACAGCGCTTGATTGGAGCCAATTTCATTCTACAACAGGACAATGACCCAAAGCACACCTCCAAATTATGCAAGAACAATTTAGGGAAGAAGCAGGCAGCTGGTATTCTATCTGTAATGGAGTGGCCAGCGCAGTCACCAGATCTCAACCCCATAGAGCTGTTGTGGGAGCAGCTCGACCGTATGGTACGCAAGAAGTGCCCATCAAGCCAATCCAACTTGTGGGAGGGGCTTCTTGAAGAATGGGGTGAACTTTCTCCCGATTACCTTAGCAAATTAACTGCTAGAATGCCAAAGGTCTGCAATGCTGTAATTGCTGCAAATGGAGCATTCTTTGACGAAACCAAAGTTTGAAGGAGAAAATTATTATTTCAAATAAAAATCATTATTTCTAACCTTGTCAATGTCTTGACTATATTTTCTAGTCATTTTGCAACTCATTTGATAAATATAAGTGTGAGTTTTCATGGAAAACACAAAATTGTCTGGGTGACCCCAAACTTTTGAACGGTAGTGTATATCGACCAAATTTTACCACTATCATAAAGCACAATGTGTCACGAGAAAACATTCTCAGAATCATTTGGATACATAAAAGCATTCCAAAGTTATTACCACATAAAGTGACATGTCAGATTTGAAAAAATTGGCTGTGTCATTAAACCCAAAACAGGATGCGTCCTTAAGGGGTTAATGCTATTTTTGGATAAAGGGAGCCTCAGGAAAATGGTAATAGCTCAGCTAACTATAAGCTTAAAATACAATCATACGAGGATATAAAAACCATTTAAATATTATATTAGGAGCAATACATTTCAATTATTCATCTACTAAGACAAATAAACCGATATCACTGTAATAAAACTGTCCATTGTGGACTGAAGGAGATAAAAAAAAATCTCAGTATGTAATACCTATGAATGGATGACAAACCATAAGTGTATGTTCAAACATAGTTTTTTCAGGCGTATTTCTGAGCGTAAATACCTTGAAATACGCCTAGAATAACACTCCAAACAGATTCCCATTGAATTTAATGGGAAATACACCGTGCTGTTCACATGAGATTTATTTTTACGCTGCTGAATTAAAAAAACGCTTCGTAAAAAGCCTCGTGAAAAGAAGTAGCATGTCACTTCTTGATGTCAATGCTGAAGATCATTATCTATTGAAAATATTCATAATGTTTTTGAATTATAGTTACCAAAGTAAATAACTTGGGCAAAACGTATGGGAGAAAAATAAAAGGAAATAAAAGATATTCTGCAAATTACTTTATTAAAATTAGTTTCGAGATATCTCAGATGACGCTTCTAAAGTGGTAGGAATTGGCTAATTTATATAAACGAAGCCAGAATCTTGCACAGAAATAGAAAAGTAGCATCACTGTCTTTTTAATAAGTCCATTTTACAAACTGCTCTAAGAAGCATTTAAATTAATGACCTTAACATGGATTTCCAGCAAGCTGAATTACTACACCACGCAGTAAAACAGTCATCCCCTTGTCTCAACAGCTTAGAGCCCCCAAAAAAGAAGAGACTTCCATTAAACAGAAGTGCGGAAGGAGTGAAAATGGCCACCATTATTATTATTACATGCCTGGCAGCTGCTTTCTGCTTATTTAAAGCAGAATGAAGAAAAGATCATTGCATATCATTCCACTAATCCCTATTTTATTTCAAAACCTGAAAATGTTTATCCAACTGCATGTCATTTAGAACTTCACATTCTAATACAATGAAATCTCTACGTTGGTATTTCTGTCGAAATTTGGCAGCGACAAGTACTATAAAGCAAAATGAATGTCAGCGAAAATTAACACTGACAGCGAAGGAAACACAGAAAAAGTAAACAGTGGTTAAATTGTGTTTTTTTGTACAATACATTAAAGTTGCTAAGTGCTGAGGACACTTTCTACGGCTCTGCTCGAGTCGAAATGATGTATTTCCAAGAAAATGCTACTAAGAGAGTTAAGCATCAGGAAACCATTAGATGGCAGTTTTCAGTAGTTTCAATCCCACAATTTGATTTTTAAAATGATGAAACATTCAATAAATTAAATGATTTTGCGCAAACATATACGTGGAATAAATTATTTCAAATGAAAGCATGGAAGTTATTTGTTCAGCTGCTCCAGTGGTTGGAAGGTTAAGAACAAAAGCTATTATTGTTCAGTGTATTTTTTCGCAGGAAATAGACAGTGGCAAAGATACAGAAGTTCAACACATGAGATCAGAGACACAGTTTTCATAGTAGACTCAAAACAGATGTTGGAGAGACGTGTGATCTTTACAGAAACTATTAGTTATGTTTTCTTTTGAAAGTGTAGCACGTTAACGGGATCGTGTACCTGGTTAACCACTTCGTCGCTCTCAAGACCTGGATGTGTTAAAGGGTTAAACATTCTTGTACAGCAAATAAATACGAAACAAGAAAGGAAAAAAAAAAAAAAAGAGAGAAAGTAGAAAAGTTATTTGTACAGCACGCCCTGCTTACTCAACACGAAAAGTACAGGCATTTATGAAACCCTATCATTTAATTACAGCCTGCACATTTCTTTAAACACGTTTTCCATTATACATAATAATTTGCTTGAACCACCAGCCCAGTAATTACAGCGATTCCATCCAAAATTAAGTTTTGAAACTATTTTGCAGACTTTATAAATAATTATGTCTAAACCAGTGTTTTTATCAAATTGTGCCTTTCGTTAAATAACCTTATTGTAGGATAGGTGGGTTTCAAAAGAAATACATTTTATTACAAAGACTTTATTTGGACCTGTTATTAACCCACACTTGTATGTGTAGTTAGAAGTCTTAACTTCCAGGGTAGAGAAAGTGTGGGTATGAAGGTGAAGTGATTTGTATGTCACATATACACGCGCATTCAGGAGTTGGGATCCACCCCAATAACCTGAGCAAAGGTTCGCAGAACTGGCTATTCAAAATGGCTATGTATAAAATTCTGATGGTGATGGACGCACACTGTGTCATTCCTTTGAACGGTCAGTCATTTATAATTAGTATTTCACAATGCAGTGCATTGCCTCATCTTTTCAATGAGATTTCAAACCCTTAGGCCCCATGCACACGAACGTGCTTTGGAGGCCGCAATTCCCGCGAAAATTCACGGGAGAATTGCGGCCCCATTCATTCCTATGGGGCCATGCACATGACCGTGCATGGCCCCGGGGCCCGAACTGCAGAAAGAACGGGCAAGCCTTATTACGGCTGTGTTCTGAGGTCTGGGCTGAAAATCACGGCCGTGCACATGGCTATGGTCGTGTGCATGAGGCCTTAAAATGACAAGACCATCAATAGTTCTTTTGAAATGGCCACTATGCTGGTCATGAGGTTGGGTTTACCCATATTTTGATATTATATGACCCAAAATGGCCAGTCATAGCAATATTCACTATAAACTATACGATAAAATGATCACATCCATTGTTCAAAATATTTATTTGATCTGCTACAACATTTTTCTCTGACATTCATTGTACTGACCCCAGTGAAGACCCCCAATTATGTGAATGAATGTAATTTCTGTTACATAATATAAAATCTCCTGTAGGAGCATAGCACATTATATTAGTTTGTATAAGACCAACTCAGAACAGACTTGACTCAAATACCAGGACGTTGCTACCTTTGGAGAAAAATACTCTCAAGATTGACTGACTTCTCCCTATATATTTATGACTTTCTCAGGAGCACACCTATAGGACTTCCTCTAGAGCGGCTATTTATTCTAGAACGCTATACCACATGCAACTAGACTCTTCTAAATAGAATATAGACATCTTACTTAATAGTATCGACTCTCTGTCGATTGCCTCTCCCCTAGCCATTTTACTGAACAAGTATAATCTAGATGTCACTATTAGGGCATGTTCACACGCAAACTCAAAAACGTCTGAAAATACGGAGCTGTTTTCAAGGGAAAACTGCTCCTGATTTTATGACGTTTTTTAAGCCACTCGCGATTTTCGCGGCGTTTTTCGCTGCTTTTTTTTAGCTGTTTTCAATAGAGTCAATGAAAAACGGCTCCAAAAATGTCCCAAGAAGTGACCTGCACTTCTTTTTCGCGGCCGTTTTTTTACGCGCCCGTTTTTCAAAACGGCCGCGGAAAAAAACGGCCCATCGGAACAGAACGCAGTTTTTCCCATTGCAATCAATGGGCAGATGTTTGGAGGCGTTCTGCTTCCGATTTTTAGGGTGTTTACGGCCCGAAAAATGCCCGAAAATAGGCAGTGTGAACATACCCTTACGGTGTGCTTTGACCTGCTATGTATTCTTAATGGATCTCTAAGGGTGAATTCACACGTGGAGTGTTTTTCTGAAGTCATGCAGTTTTTTCCACACCTTTACCTGCAGAATGACCTTTGTGGATTTTGTGGCGTTTTCGCTGCAAGATTGTGTTGCTGATTTCAGTGCGGAATTAAAAAAAACAAACATTGAAGTTTATAAAGAAATTCATAATCCCCATAGGGGACATAGAGAAAATATTTTCTGCAGTAGATAAAATTACAAGTGGAAAATGAAAATAAGCAGTGTTTATGCCACATGTAAACTGAGCCTAAGAAAGAAGTATTTGCATCTACACCTCTATTGCTAGAAGACATCTTGCTCACAACAATCTGGTCTACTTCCCATGGAAATCAGACCTGTTTACTGGTAAGTTTGGCAACGTATATATGCACTACTAAAAACACTATTGGAGCTTATAGAAGGTCTTTAAAAGCAACTACAATTGTGACAGTCTCAAAGGAGGTTGGAAGGAAGCAAACATAAAAAAGTAATTTCACAAAAAGGAGACAAGGTGTTACCTACAGGTCAGGATCTGCCCCTTTTTGGTCCACTGCAATACTTGCTTTTGGACAGAAAAAAAATAAAAGATCAGGTGACAGATCCTATGTTTTCAAGGGGATTATTTTTTTTGGGCATTATCGTGTCAAAAAAGTCAACCGCCATCATCTGTTTCAGTGGCGTACACTACTGACATTATTATCCCACTGACTTAATAAAAAATAGGTTTTTTTGTCTGTTGTGATTTACATTGAATCAATAAAACATCAAATGGAAAAAGCTATTCTGACAGGTGACAACTAAAGTCATCTAAAGGTTACAAAAAAACGAAAAGAACCTTTCAGTGTAAATGTATATTTTAATATGACAGAAGATTTTTATGAAAAATCCATCCAAGAAATAAAGTGACTATTTCACTGCACCTGGATCTGTAATTATATATGGAGTATAAATGTTTGATGATATTATATAAAAATAAATGAATAGTAACATGTAAGTGTGTAAGTTTAAAATTGTTGTTCCCTAGAACACATTACAAAATTGATGCACCTTATGTCCTCTTCTGGTATATGAATATCCCTTAATAAAAAAAGGTGATAGTCGGCAAGTCTTAAATTATGGTTTTTCATGGAGCCCAAGTATTTCTAGAGGAATCAGAAAAGATTTACTAGCTGAGACAATTTACTGTGTAATTTCAGCTATCAAACAGACTCTGTAATTTTGTTCTCGATCCACATGTAAATGAACTGCTTACACAAAGTTAAAGATGGAACAACTCTGTCCCTTACGCTCTTAACATGATTGCAGTATTAATAAAGGTAAAGGCAAATACTCTTTAAATTGTTATTCCAAAGATTAGAGAAAAAAAAATGGAAAATCTAAAGTAGTGCAGACCGACCATGGTACAAATATCACTGGTTAAAGAATATAACTGATGTAAAGTCAAATTGGAAAGCCATATACACTGTTCAGCCATAATATTAAAACTACTTTCTTAACACTGTGTAGGTCTCCCTTGTGCTGTCAAAACAGGCATGGACCCGCTGACCCGTCGAGGCATGGACCTCTGAAGGTGTCCTGTGGTATCTGGCATAAAGACATTAGCAGCGGATCCTTTAGGTTTCAAGGTAACTCCTCCATGGATCGGACTTGCTTTTCCAGCACATCCCACAGAAGCTCGATTGAGATCTGAGAAATTTGGAGGCCAAGTCAACAAATTGAACTCTTTGTCGTGCTCCTCAAACCATTGGTGAACAATTTTTGCAGTGCGGCAGGGCACTTTATTCTGCGGATAGCCACTGCCATATGGGAATACTGTTGCCATAAGGGGTGTACTTGGTCTGAAACAATGTTTAGATAGGTGGCACATGTCACAGTAACATCCCAAAGGAATGCCAGGACTCAAGGTTTCCCAGCAAAAACATTGCCCAGAGCATCACACTGCCTCCGGCGGCTTGCTTTCTTCCCATAGTGCACTCTGGTGCCATCTCTTCCCGAGGTAAGCGACGCACATGCACTTGGCCCACTACATGATGTAAAAGAAAATTATGTTCACCAGGCCACCTTCTTCCATTGCTCTATGGTCCAGTTCTGAAGCTCACGTGCCCGTAAACTCTTTGGCAGTGGACAGGGGCTGCATGACACTCTGACCAGTTTGCGGCTACGCAGCCCCACATATAGCAAGCTGCAATGCACCATGTGCTCGGACACCTTTCTACCATAGCTAGCAGTGACTTTTTCAGCATTTTGTGCTACAGTAGATCTTCTGTGGGATTGGGTTAGCCTTTGCTCTTATTGCGTATCAATAAACCTTGGGAGCCCATTGCCCTGTCTCAACATCAGATCATTAATGTTAACGTCAAAAAGAACCCCTTTAAAGTAGTTACATTCCATAATTATGCAGAATCACATGGAGAAAGCAACCTCTATTGCAGGGGTCCTAAACTGGCGGACAGCGGTTCGAACCAGGACCCCGGACGCCAGTTGTCCAGACCCCTGCTATCTGGAATTTGTATTATGCCGGTGTCAAGACAAAACCGGAATTGCGGCTGCGCAACTTCCAATTTCGCCCTGACAATACAGCGGTGAAAGAGGGAGGTCTCTCCTCTGCTGCAGCTGCCGTACGTAAATGAGCTTTTAGCTCCAAAACACACTTAGGTGCTGTTGGAGAAGAGGAGGGATGTAGACCACTACCACAAATGAAATAAACAGTTTGGGGAGTAAGGGAGGGAGAATAGGAGGGAAAGGGCAGAGCACGGTAAGATCGCGTCACTGCAGACAAGGACCGCCTTCCACAGTGTCAGTGGCACGTTCGAAATCATGTCGGTGCCTCTCTGTCAGTGGTCCACTGTGAAGATATTTCAAATGTAATACTAAAAAAATAATGACATTAGATGTTATGAAAGCACAGGGAGTTACTAATTTAGTATCTCCATGTGCCTCACATTAGTAAAATAGCAATCCATGTTCTTACTATGTTTGGTTCAATTTATACTTGTGAATCTGCATTCTCCACTTTGAATCTGGTGAAGAACAGGTACCGCACTCTGATCACAGATCACATTTTCATCAGGCTGTTCGATTGGCAGTCACCCCCTTTGTACCTAATTTCAAATGGCCAGTGAAAGAGAAGGGATGCCAGTTTTCCCACTAATAAACAATAAATCTGGATGTAAATAATTAGACAAAATTTGCAAAAAGTCAGCAGGACAACATCTTTACTACTGGTGTTCAGCTCGGACCTTCACCTGACAACAGACCCCAGTAAGTGGACCTTTGCTAAAAGTAGTCGAGTACCCCTGCTCTAAGAGCGATGTAATGGCAGCCATCAGCGGTTGTCACTAAACATCTGTTAGCCAAGTAGGAGATAAAGACAACTGAGAAAAGGCTTAGGCTCTTGTTCACACTAGCGTTTTTGCCATTCCGTCTGTTTACAATATTTTTTACAGCAAGAATAGCACAGTCTGCAGCCATAGATTTTCCGTAAAAAATACCGAAATCCTAACCGATCTCATTATAAGTGAATGGGGTCCATCAGGCCCTATTGGCATCAGTTTGTAAACTGCTCTGGCATAGCTCTTCCGGCTCAG
Organism: Rhinoderma darwinii; assembly: GCF_050947455.1. NCBI lineage: Eukaryota > Metazoa > Chordata > Amphibia > Anura > Rhinodermatidae > Rhinoderma > Rhinoderma darwinii. The sequence continues at coordinate 65,845,498 of NC_134691.1, forward strand.
TTATAAATAAAAGCCATGACGCTAGTGTGAACAGAGCCTTAGATGAATACTGAAGGGCTACACACAAGAGGATAAATCCGTTACTGCTGTTTTTTTATGTTTAGAAAAATTATCTTAATCTCAGACCAATATAGTTGCCTTTCTGTATACATTGTTACCTACTCCTTCACCACAAAAGCGCTGCAGAATAGGAGCACAAAAGATCAACTAATAGCTCTGTAAGTGCATCTGTAATTCAATATGCATAAAAAGTGATTGAGTAAAGGGACAGAATGCCCAAAAAGTAATAATGAATGAATACATGTTAATTACCTAGACAAACCTAGATTTGTCTGTCCTTGAAGTAGTAGATTCATAGAATTCTGTCTAAGCAGATGTGTTACTATCTCATGTATAGGAGGGGAATGTCAGACTTGTAAACCACAAGACAATTACTTGTATTGCTTACAACCACAAGCCGCAAACCCTCATATTCTAGCTCTCTCCACTCCTGTAAGAATTAATAGCATTTTCCCAATGGGTCTTTTTCATCCATTAAAGGGATTTATTTAGAATACAAAACTACAAAGTCACAAATTCCACAAGAGGTGGGTAAGTGGAAACGTAAATGAATTGAAAGAGAAAGATGATATCTGCATTCAGTGAATAGTGATCACGTTTCTAGTTATTTATCTCTATAAATAAAAGCATCCACCATGTTTGCCAATACATATTGTATCCTGTAAGCATGTATTTACTGGATCGTTACATCAGAAAAACAAGTTACTGTTCAGTTACTGTTTTTTAGCCATGTGTTAACCCAAAATGACCTATACTGATAAACTAAAACATTACATAAATAGCAATTCCCTAATTCTTACTGCATTCACTCTCTTTATAAGCTGGCTGCAAATTCCTAGACACTTTCCTATTTCTAAATCCCCAACAGTTTATCTATAAAACCATCAGCATACAAAAGCTTAATCTCCCTGCTCTCCTGACATGTCTGTTTAGTAAATACTTGTATTCCGCATGAAATAATTTGGTAGCACCTTTTCTAATAACTCTGTGCTGTGCCATTACTCTGTTATTCCTCCTGGAACTGTATGAATAGATTAACATCTGGGTGTTACCATTTTTCTTGTGAAAAGGGGTGTATCCCTATACGGTCTGACACCCACTATGCTTTCTGTCAGCGAGTAGCTGACAGCTCTAATACACTGCATTACGAATGTAGTGCAGTGTCTTAGAAATACGATCAGGGCCTCCTGCCTTCAAGTCCCCTAGTGGGACAAAATAGAAAAAATAAAGAAAGTTGTGTAAAAATAAAAAAAATAAAAGTTTTAAAGTAATAAACGTAAAAATCCCGCTTTTTCCCTTATCAGTCCTTTATTATTACAAATAGGGATGCACGATGTATCGAAACTTCGATACTGTTTCGATACTGTGCATCCCCAAACGGTTCGATACCGCTATTTCATGTATTTCGATACTAAGCTGTGCGGCCGCACAGCTCATTATTGTAACACATGGACATGTGAGAGCTCGGCTGCAGCTTTGTAATACAGCCAATTCCTCGCTCCTGACTCCTGACAAGTGCGCGCCGTCAGGATGATGCGATGCGGCCAGCGCTGCACTAATGAGCGGCGCCACTGAAGACAGAACATGGCGGGTGCACTACAAAACACCCCCATGTTCTGTCCTCAGTGCCTTCGCCGCCGCTCATTAGTACAGCGCCGGTCGCATCACCTCATGCTGACAGAGTGTGCACTTACTGTCAAGAGCAGGGCAATGGCTGTATTACACAGCCGCAGCCCCGCTCTATAACGGCGAAGATCAGAGAAACCTCTCATCTCCGCCGCTATTCCCCTGAATGCTGTGATCACAGCTTACTGCAGCATTCAAGAGGAAGGGAGAAGGGGGGATGCCCCTTGGATCGCATAACAGGAATCCCTGTGACGCGATTGAGGGACATACCATATATGGACAGACAGCCATGGGTCCATTGAAGGACCCCAGCGCTGTCCTACCATATTTCCTGTTGTTAGGGCATACTTAGGTAAGTCCTAACAACTGCCTGTGTACTATCAGTACACAGGCTAAAGTACTGGCATATAGATATATGCCAGTACATTAAAGTTTAAAAATAAAGTAAAAACATACAGTAATATAACATTTAAAAAAATACACATACACCTTTTTTACAATTAAACATTCAAATAAGTCTCAATACATAAAATATACACATATTTGGTATTGGCGCGGCCGTAATAACCTTCACAACAACTTTTTTTGCATAATTTATGATGTGTACGCTGTAAAAAAATAAAATAAAAACGGCTTTCTTTCACTTATTGTGGGGCACAAGGTGCAATGAATTTAACCTCCATGTTCCTCACATTAATAGTAATTAACCCCATCATGTACCTTACACATTAACCCATTATGACTGAGAAACATGATGGGGTTAATTACTATTAATGTGAGGCACATTCAAAATTCATCATCGCACCTCGCGCCTCACATCAGAAAACAGAAGAACTTTTTTTTATTACTGTTGGCAAAGTAACGAATTGGTATCGAAATCGCAATACTAAATGAAGTATCGGTATCGAAGTCCAAATTCTGGTATCGTGACATCCCTAATTACAAAAATAAATAAACATTATTGGCATCGCCGCGTCCGTAATGGCCTGAACTACAAAAGAATTTCATTATTTATCCTGCGCTGTGAACGCCGTAAAAGAAAATAATAATAAACTATACCAGAATTACAATTTTTTTGGCAAAAATGGATAAAAAAGTCGCGTGTACCCAAAAATGGTACTGATCGAAACTACAATTCGTTACGCAAAAAACAAGCCCTTACACCGCTTTCTTGATGGAAAAATAAAAAACTTATGGCTCTTAGAATATGGTAACAGAAAAAGTACCGTATATATCGGCGTACAAGACGACTTTTTACACCCTTAAAAAAATGTCAAAAGTGTGGGGTCGTCTTATATGCCGGATATTGTCTACATTAGGGATGCACGTTGCAGCCGCACAGCTCAGTATAGTAACACATGAATGTATGGGAGCGCGGCTGCGGCTGTGTAATTCAGCCACAGCCCCGCTCCTGAGTCATGATAAGTTCGCGGGGTCAGGATGATGCAATGCGGCCAGCGCTGCACTAATGAGCGGCGGCACTGGAGACAGAACATGGGGGGCGCGCTACAAAACACCCCCATGTTCTGTCTTCAGTGCCTGAACTGCCGCTCATTAGTGCAGCGCCGGCCGCATCACCTCATGCTGACCGCGCGCGCACTTCCTGTCAGGAGCGGGGCAATGGCTGTATTACACAGCCGCAGCCCCGCTCTATAACGGCGGAGATCAGAGAAACCGCTCATCTCCGCCGTTATTCCCCTGAATGCTGCGATCACAGCTGACTGCAGCATTCAGGGGAAAGTGAGAAGGGGGGATGCCCCTGGATCGCGTCACAGGGAATTCCTGTGACGCGATCGAGGGCCATACCATATATGGGCAGACAGCCCAGGGTCTATTGACGGACCCCAGGGCTGTCTTACCATATTTCATGTTGTTAGGACATACCCAAGTATGTCCTAACAACTGCCTGTGTATTATCCGTCCACAGGTTAATGTACTGGCACATATCTGATATATGTCAGTACATTAAAGTTTAAAAATAAAGTAAAAACAAAGTATTGTTAAATTTTAAAAAAAATACACCTTCACCTTTTTTACAATAAACATTAAAATAAGTCTCAATACATAAAATACACACATTCAGTAATGGCGCGGACAACAATGTTTTTGCATCATTTATGATGTGTACGCTGTAAAAAAATGAAATAAACACGGCTTTCATTCACTTATTAATGTGAGGCGCGAGGTGCGATGAATTTACCCTCCATGTTCCTCACATTAATAGTAATTAACCCCATCATGTACCTCGCACATTAACCCAATATGACTGAGAAACATGATGGGATTAATTACTATTAATGTGAGGTGCGTTCAAAATTCATCACACGTCGCGCCTCACATCAGAAAACGGAAGAATTTTTTTTTTATTACTGTTGGCAAAAGTATCGAAATTGGTATCGAAATCGCAATACTAAACGAAGTATCGGTATCGAAGTCCAAATTCTGGTATCGTGACATCCCTAGTCTACATATTGTCTACACAGAGGTTGTGTGTTACCTTGTGAGCCTGCAGTCCGGTACACAGGCTCCCGGGATGCACGGAATCCGCCACGGATCTGAGGGAAGCCGGTATTAGCCGCCAGGGAACATCTCTGTAAGATCCTCTGGCCCGCCCTTTCCTCTCATTCCCTGCCTCTCAGATCTCGCGCGATGAAGCAGCCTATCTGCGCATGCGCGAGTTCAAAGAGACAGAGAGTCCTGGGTCCTGCCGCCGATGGCCATAGTGAAGCGCTCCTGCACGAAATGGTGAGTATATCTTAAATTCTATATTTTAAGGGTAAAAGTTGGGGGTCGTCTTATACGCCCAGTCGTCTTATACGCCGACATATACGGTAAATTATTTTTTATAAAGCGTACTTTATCATGCAAACGCCATAAGACATGAAAAAAACTATAAACATCTGGTATCGCTGTAATCATATCGCCTGGCAGAATAAAGTGAATGTCATGTCTAGCACGCAGTGAACACTGTAAAAAAAGGAATAAAAACTATAGCAGAATTGCTGTTTTTTAGTCACCACGCCTTAACCCCTTCCCTCTTTAGCCACTTTTGACCTTCCTGGCAGAGCCTCATTTTTCAAATCTGACATGTTTCACTTTATGTGGTAATAACTTCGGAATGCTTTGACCTATCCAAGCGATTCTGTGACTGTTTTCTCGTGACACATTGGACTTTATGTTACTGGCAAAATTTGCTCGATACATTCAGTATTTAAATGTGAAAAACGCCAAAATTTAGCAAAATTTGCATTTTTCTAAATTTAAATGTATCTGCTTGTAAAACAGGCAGTTAAACCACACAAAATAGTCGCTAATTAACATCCCCCACATGTCTACATTAGATTTTTTTGAACATCCTTTTATTTTTCTATGACGTTACAAGGCTTAGAACTTTAGCAGCAATTTCTCACATTTTCAAGAAAATTTCAAAAGGCTATTTTTACAGGGGCCAGTTCAGTTGTGAAGTGGCTTTGAGGGCCTTATATATTAGAAACCTCCAAAATGTCACCCCATTTTAAAAATTTCACCCCCCCCAAAGTATTTAAAACAGCATTTAGAAAGTTTCTTAACCCTTTAGACCAGGGGTCTCAGACTCGTCAGGGTAATTGGGCCGCATATAGAAAAAATGGGGAGTTGATGGGCCGCATTACTTTCAAATTTGATACAATACAAAATTATTGTTAATAAATTACTTATTTGAACTACTATAACACTATATTACTATAATAATAATACTACATTACTATAAAATTAATACTACATTACTATAACAATACCGCTAGGTTTAAAATTTGAGATATTTCTCCACGTGCTTATTTAAACAATCCAGTTTTCCAGTTTAAGTGTCGCGAAATGCAGTCCGGCGGCTCAGTTGGCAGTTTTTGGCAGACACACAGGTCAAGATTGGGCAGCCCCTTTTTAGACACATGCCGCAGTGCCCTCTGTAGATGCTGCCGCAGTGCCCTCTGTGGATGCTGCCGCAGTGCCCTCTGTGGATGCTGCCGCAGTGCCCTCTGTGGATGCTGCCGCAGTGCCCTCTGTGGATGCTGCCGCAGTGCCCTCTGTGGATGCTGCCGCAGTGCCCTCTGTGGATGCTGCTGTCAGTGTCCTCTGTAGATGCTGCCACAGTGCCCTCTGTAGATGCTGCCAGTGTCCCCTGTAGATGCTGCCACAGTGCCCTCTGTAGATGCTGCCACAGTTCCCTCCGTAGATGCTGCCACAGTGCCCTCCGCAGATGTTGCCACAGTGCCCTCCGCAGATGCTGAAACAGTGCCCCTCCGCAGATGCTGCCACAGTGCCCTCCGCAGATGCTGCCACAGTGCCCTCCGCAGATGCTGCCACAGTGCCCTTCGCAGATGCTGCCACAGTGCCCTTCGCAGATGCTGCCACAGTGCCCTTCGCAGATGCTGCCACAGTGACCTCCGCAGATGCTTCTAGCACTCTGCCTGGGATTCCAGCTCTGCTCCTGACATCACTGTCCATATATGGACAGAGATGTCAGGGGCAACCTCAGAGCTGGAGTCCCGGGTAGAGTGCTAGTAGGCTCTTCCTGGGACTCCAGCTGTGGTCCTGACATCACTGGGACTCCGACTCTAGGGAAGCCCCTGACATTATTGTCGATGGATGGACCATGATGTCAGGGAATTCCACAGAGTCCCGGAGCAGAGCCTATACTAGCGCCCTGCCCGGGACTCAGCTCTGGGGAAGACCCTGCACACTGTCCATATATGGACAGCGATGTCAGGGATTTCCACAGAGTCCCGGAGCAGAGCCTGTACTAGCGCTGTGCCCGGGACTCCGCACTGGGGAAGACCCTGACATACTGTCCATATATGGACAGCGATGTCAGGGAATTCCACAGAGTCCCGGAGCAGAGCCTGTACTAGCGCTCTGCCTGGGACTCCGCTCTGGAGAAGACCCTGACTCACTGTCCATATATGGACATCGATGTCACGGAATTCCACAGAGTCCCGGAGCAGAGCATGTACTAGCGCTCTGCTCGGGACTCCTCTCTGGGGAAGTCCCTGACACACTGTCCATATATGGACAGCCATGTCAGGGAATTCCACAGAGTCCCGGAGCAGAGCCGATACTAGCGCTCTGCTCGGGACTCCGCTCTGGCGAAGACCCTGACACACTGTCCATATATGGACAGCCATGTCAGGGAATTCCACAGAGTCCCGGAGCAGAGCCTGTACTAGCGCTCTGCTCGGGACTCCTCTCTGGGGAAGACCCTCACACACTGTCCATATATGGACAGCGATGTCAGGGAATTCCACAGAGTCCCGGAGCAGAGCCGATACTAGCGCTCTGCACGGGACTCCGCTCTGGGGAAGACCCTGACACACTGTCCATATATAGACAGCGATGTCAGGGATTTCCACAGAGTCCCGGAGCAGAGCCTGTACTAGCGCTCTGCCCGGGACTCCGCTCTGGGGAAGACCCCGACACACTGTCCATATATGGACAGCGATGTCAGGGAATTCCACAGAGTCCCGGAGCAGAGCCTGTACTAGCGCTCTGCTCGGGACTCCGCTCTGGGGAAGACGCTGACACACTGTCCATATATGGACAGCGATGTCAGGGATTTCCACAGAGTCCCGGAGCAGAGCCTGTACTAGCGCTCTGCCCGGGACTCCGCTCTGGAGAAGACCCTGACACGCTGGCCATATATGGACATCGATGTCACGGAATTCCACAGAGTCCCGGAGCAGAGCATGTACTAGCACTCTGCTCGGGACTACTCTCTGGGGAAGTCCCTGACACACTGTCCATATATGGACAGCGATGTCAGGGAATTCCACAGAGTCCCGGAGCAGAGCCGATACTAGCGCTCTGCTCGGGACTCCGCTCTGGGGAAGACCCTGACACACTGTCCATATATGGACAGCCATGTCAGGGAATTCCACAGAGTCCCGGAGCAGAGCCGATACTAGCGCTCTGCTCGGGACTCCGCTCTGGGGAAGACCCTGACACACTGTCCATATATGGACAGCCATGTCAGGGAATTCCACAGAGTCCCGGAGCAGAGCCTGTACTAGCGCTCTGCCCGGGACTCCGCTCTGGGGAAGACCCTGACACACTGTCCATATATGGACAGCCATGTCAGGGAATTCCACAGAGTCCCGGAGCAGAGCCGATACTAGCGCTCTGCTCGGGACTCCGCTCTGGGGAAGACCCTGACACACTGTCCATATATGGACAGCCATGTCAGGGAATTCCACAGAGTCCCGGAGCAGAGCCTGTACTAGCGCTCTGCTCGGGACTCCACTCTGGGGAAGACCCTCACGCACTGTCCATATATGGACAGCGATGTCAGGGAATTCCACAGAGTCCCGGAGCTGAGCCGATACTAGTGCTCTACACGGGACTCCGGCTCCGGGGAAGCCCCAGACATCGCTGTTCATATGTGGACAGCGATGTCAGGGAATTCCAGAGTCTCGGAGCAGAGCCTATACTAGCGGCTGTGTCCCGCGGGCCGCAGATGACAGCCCCAGGGGCCACATGCGGCCCGTGGGCCGCTTGATTGAGACCCCTGCTTTAGACGTTTCACAGGAATTAAACCAAAGTAGATGTGAAATTTACAAATTAAAAAAATTGATTTTTAATCCATTTTTTTTGCAACACAAAATTTTACCAGAGAAACGCAACTCAAAATGTATTGCATGGGTTCTGCAGTTTTAGGAAATATCCCACATGTGGCTCTAGTGTGGTACTGGACTGAAGCATAGGCCTCAGATCAAAGGAGCACCTAGTGGATTTTGGACACTCCTTTCTATTAGAATATATTTTAGGCACCATGTCAGCTTTGAAGAGCTCTTGTGGTACCAAAAACAGTGGAAACCCTCCAAAAGCGTGCAAAAGTGTGCAAAACCTACGTATTATATTGGTCAGTCATTCACTGACAGCAAGCCGATTAAGCTTCGCCTCCGAGCGGGACCTAATCGGCTTCCGTAATGGCAAACAGAAGGCCATTGTTAGGTCTCCTAGTGTCGTAATAGCAGTCGGCAGTCGTGTGATTGCAGGGCACAGCTGGCGATCTGCTAGCAACCACAAAGATGCAGCGATCGCATCCGATCGCTACATCTGAGGGGTTAATGGCAGGGATCGGAGCTAGCTCCGGTTCCTGCCGTTACAAGTGGATGTCAGCTGTAACATACAGCTGATATCCACCGCTGCTGACTCCGGCTCATCTCCTGAGCCGGCGCCATCTTGCTGGCGGCTACGGAAGCCTTACAGGCCCCGCCTCCGGGAAGGGACTGGAAGTTTTCCATGCTAGGCACACCGGGAGGCCACTATTAGGCCTCCGGTTGCCATTGAAGCCACCGGCACCCCGGCGATTTCATTACTGGGGTGTCGATGAGCTGCAAACACCTTAAATGTAGCGATCGCTTTTGACGGCTGCATTTAAGGGGTTAATGGAGGGGATCGAAGCTAACTTCGGTCCCCGCCGTTACAGCAGGATGTCAGCTGTCAGATACAGCTGACATCCGGAGATGATGGCACCGACTTAGCTTCTGAGCCGGTGCCAAGCATTTGGCGTAAGTGTACGACATTTTGCAGGAAGCACTGGCTTTCCATGTCTTATACTTATGACAAATGTCAGGAAGGGGTTAAAAATAGAATAAAAACTGATCAAAAAGTCGAATGCACCCCATGAAAACTACAATTAAATCCTCAAGGGGTCTAGTTTCTAAAATGGGGTCACTTAAGGGGTTTCCCCTGTACTGCTACCTCAGAAGCTCTGCAAATCCGACATGGCGCCCAGAAACCAATCCAGCAAAATCTACATGCCAAATGGCACTCCTGCCCTTCTGAGCCCTGCCGTTTGTCAAACCAGCAGTTTATGACCACATATGGAGCATTGCCGTAATAGGGAGAAATTGATTTACAAATGTTGGGGTGCTTGTTCTCCTTTATTCCTTGTAAAAATTAAAAATTTGTACCTTTTATCGGAAAATTTTTATTTTCAATTGCACAGCCTAATTCTACAAAATGCAGCAAAAAGCCTGTGGGATCTAAATGCCCACTATACCCCTTGATAAGTTCATTGAGGGGTGTAGTTTGCCAAATAGGGTAAATTTTGGGGTGTTTCTACTGTTTGGCAACACAAAACCTCTTCAAATTGGACTTGGTGCCTATCAAAAAGGAGGCCTCAGAATCCTCTAGGTGCTCCTTTGCTTCTGAGGCTGGTGCTTCAGTCCATTAGCACACTAGGGCCACATGTGGGTTATTTCTAAAATCTGCAGAATCTGGGCAATAAATATTGAGTTGTGTTTCTTTGGTAAAACTTTCTGTTTTACAGAAAAAAATGGAATATAAAGGATTGTCATACAAAAAAAAAAATATCACCCCTACTTTGCGTTAAATTCCTGTGAAACGCCTAAAGGGTTGAGAAACTTTCTAAATGTTGTTTTGAATACTTTGAGGGGTCTCGTTTTTAAAATGGGGTGTTTTATGGGGGTTTCTAATATAAAAGGCGCTTAAAGCCACTTTAGAACTGAACTGGTACCTAAAAAAAAAAAAGAGGCTTTTGACATTTTCTTCAAAATATGAGAAATTGCTGCTTATGTTCTAAGCCTTGCAACATCCTAGAAAAATAAAAAAATGTTCAAAAAATGATGCCAACATATAGTAGACATATGGGAAATGTGAACAAGTCACTATTTTGTTTTGGTTCTACTTTCTGTCTTACAAGCAGATACATTTAAATTCAGAATGCTATTTTTCACAAATAAACACTGAATATATCGAGCAAGTTTTACCACTGACATAAAGCCCAATATTCATAGGAGAAATCCTCCAGCTCACCTTTAAGCAGATTCACAATGCTGGCTGAAACAAGCCATGAAGAAGGATGCTGCAGTCGTCCGAAACGCGTAGGCACCGCCTATACCTACAACCACCTTTTGTACCTGGAATATATTTTTCTGATTTTAATACATTTATGGAATAAAATTGGGAACGGAGCTTCCTTTTTAACCACTTTACGTGTCTTGGCGCTGGATCAACTTCTTGCATTCCTGTCTAAAGCCCAATGTGTCACGAGAAAATAGTCTCAGAATCGCTTGGTTAGGTATAAGCATTCCGAAGTTACCACATAAAGTGAAATACGTCAGATTTGAATAACGGGCTCTGAGCCTTAAGGCCAAAACTAGGCTTCGTCCTTAAGGGGTTAAACACAATAATAGTCTATAGTAGTTCAAGCGACAACATGGAAGGCTGCAAGATTGGTCTTACAAATCCATCCACTCATTGTATTGTTGCAGGTCAGATCCACCAGCTTATCTGTAATTGGATGTCACCAATGTGCCACCATACCTTCATTCAAATCTTTAGGTGAATATGGATAAGTTCAAGTACACAATTATGTTGCATGAATGCCAAACTAGGGTTTCTGGACCACTGGATGACAGTTTAAATGAATATATAATTATACATATAGATATACGTATATCCGCACAAGCAATTGTGGTTAAGAGTTGTGTTTCTGTCAATTTTATTCTCCATCTGTACAGAACCAGAAATCAGCAAAGAAAAATAAGAACATCAAGGTTTTTTTTTTCTTAAATTACAGTCCGACAAATGAAAATGATTTTATAAGGCAACATCTGTTTTTCTGAAACCAATTTAAGTACAATTATGGTAACTATCTACTCAAAAGACATTGCAAAGAGCAGATCTAATTTGTTGTAAATTGGAGAAACTCATCACCCCCCTGGCAGCGGCGGCGTGTAAAAAGTTCTTGGTAAGGGGGGTCATGGAAAGATCACATGCAACAGAGGTTTTGTATCACATCTCCAAATTACTCGGAGGTACTGTAGTCTTGCAAATTGAACTAAACTTCTCTAATTCCAAGAAATAACACTGCAGGGAAAATTGGTTATATGACTTTGAAAGAAAAATATTCTTCAACTCTAAAAATGTCCAGTCAGAGGGAAAGAAATGAAGAAGCAATGCTTTTAAGCAGTACACTGTGTACTCTTCTGTTTCATTGCTTTCCTAACTTCCTGGAACAGTCAACAAGTAAGACAGGTGAGGTGACTAGCAAAGCATTGTCCATGTGAAAGTGCCCATCCAAAGAAAAAAAATATTGTTGTGTTCTTGTCCAGTATAAAAAGGACCAATGACAGCAAACAATTAATAATATACAATAAAACACTAAAGATCTCCCTGACCTGTCACGGTCTTGATTTTTATTCCAATAAGTTTAGAACATAGCTAACCATTGGGAAGGTCCTACATATGTTCTGGGAATGTAGAGTTCTCCGAGACTATGGGTGTGATGTCCTTAAATCTATGAAACCTCAGGTATAGATTTGTAAAATTAATAGCGTATTACCTATGTATAAACGTGTATATATATACACCGGTGGATACTCTGATTGGTTTCACATGGGGATGTTGGTTAGATAGCCCTGATACAGCCTATAACCAACCATGACTTAATAAGATACTAGGTTTTATATAAATGACACTGACAGGTTATCTTGCTATACATTTTTTTTTATTGTGTTGGTTCTTCTATATTGATACAAAATGTACATGCAAGTTGAAAATTTCAGCTAATGACAAGCTCTTAATGAAAACATTTTGGGAACTTCCAATAAATTGCTTCTAGTAATATTTAATCTTCTAACTAGTCATGTCAGAGGATGTTTGCAGTCGGTTCTATAAGTCAAGGCCCAGTCACTAGCGCAATAGGAGTCACTTGATCTAAATCTGAGGGAATGTGTATCCCTAAGTATTATAGTGAAGGTTTATCTTTAACCGTTTCAGGACCAAGGGTCATCGATGCCTCAATAACCAGGCCTAAATGTAAAGTTTTGGCATACATTCTTTTACACCATTATAGCTTTTGAACTATGTTGGATAAATTAACCATTTGTTTTTTAGAGTTTTCAGCTAACTAAGGCTCTATTCCCATCTGCGTCAGAGGCTCCGTTCGGGGCCTCAGTCGCAGATCCGGCAGTGTTTACCGGAGAAAATAGTGCAGCATGCTGCACTATTGTGTCTGGTAAAATCACGGACAACACAACGGAAAGCCGACGGAACCTAGTAATGTCAGCGGGTTCCGTTATTCCCTTGTTCTGCTCCTCTGACGGAGCCAAACAACGGAATGACAAAATGCAGGTGTGAACATAGACTTATCTACTATGCCTGCCTATTCTAACACTAAAAGGCACAGGGAATACAAAGTATATACATTGCAAATGTGTATATATATATATATATATATATATATATACACACATATACATATATATATATATACCCACACTTTTCTCTTGCCTTCTCTCAATCAGTCTCCTTCTCTCTGAAACACTGAGACAGAGTGAAGGTGGCTGAGAGGAGAGGACAAGCATGAAACGTTTGTTTACAAACTTTTCAGAGATCACCATGATTTGTTAATCATGGTGATCACACGTTCAGAAGCCGAACCAATTAGTTTGGCTAGCAGGGACCAGGTTGCTGGGGAGCCGGGGACACTGGCACCACCGGCGTCAGAGCGCTCTCCTCAGCGCTATGCCGGCAGAAGCAGAGGACTGTAGATTCACGGCCTGACTGCACAGGGCATATGCGGCTAGGACGTGAATCTACAGATTGTCGGAATGATAGGGTTAAACATGCTCTAATGTATCATCAAGACATGTTGGAAGATGTCATTCGTGGTGATCCTTGAGCTAAAATCCCAATGCTCGTTACAGTCCCATTGCTTTTAATAGGAGACCAGTCAAAAATACCTCAGATATATGAAAATCTGTTGACCTATTGAAAGCAATGGTACTCTAATGAGCAAAAGGATATCACCCCATGGATCCCTACCAGTGATACCTTCTAACATGTCTCACTGACACATTAAAAGATGTTCAAATGTGAACCTTTACTTTAATACTGAGGAATAAATTATTTGTCAGTTTTAGATTGAGTGATCTCAATAAACTATGGTTTAATGTTGAAACAATTATTGGACTCAAGTTTGTTATTCGTCTCTCTCCTACAAGTAGAAACAAAATCTGACATCATAGTCATTCCTGTCTCTTTATTTGCAGAGGGACGGCACTTTCAGCTATGCCCTGCTACCTGTATCCCGTGCTGTTTGTCCCTGAGCCTCTCTAGTGTTGGAGTTGAGTTGTGTCATTGCCACGCCTGCTGTTGTACACCACGTCTGCTGTCACCTGCCACGCCTGCTGTTACAACATGCTTGGTGTCATTTGCCACACCTGGTATCATCCGCCACATCAAGTCCCATCCGTGCCATAGCCTCTGCTAATGTCTGGACTGTCTCAGGTACCCTTGTGCTACAAACTTTGTATAGACTTTGCATAGACTGTGACTTGTTCAGCTGCTACTCCGCTACAGCGGCCTAGTGGGCCACATACCCCTGGATCGTGACAGTAGGCTCAGGCCATGGAAACCGCTGGCCAATCTAAGACCGCAGATACAAACGGATATGTGTGACCTACGTGCACACCAGGATCAACTCCTCGTGGCTGTAAACTCCATCATTGTCCGACTGGATCAACCTCATGATCAATCTATCATTCATTTCAGACTATGAGCTCATCTCCTCTGATGAGGCCAAGGTAGCGTTCATTATTTCTCTTCTCGCTGGCAAGGCCCTGGCATGGGCGAACCCCATCTTGGAATGAGACGGTTCTGAAATCTCGGATCTAGCTTTATTCTTACAGATTTTTCGTACTGTGTTCTAGGGGCCGGGTCGAACATCCTCTGCAGCGGCCACTCTGCTAACCCTCAAACAAAGAGGGTCCACCTTAGGAGAGTATGCTATCTCCTTCCATACCCTGGCAGCAGAGTTGACATGGGACAATGAGGCATTGGTGGCGACCTTTTGGCAGGGACTGTCCTCACACATCAAAGACGAGCTAGCAGCCTACAATCTTCCTTCTACCCTGGATGCTCTTACCCTGTTGGCTACCCGAGTCGACACGAGGATCCAGAAACGTGCTCAGGGAGGTTCGGTGGGAGAGACGTTTCTACAGACTGGCACCCTCGTTCCAGAGACCACTATTGTCTCCTCCTGTTGTTCTACCTGAAGAACCTATCCAGGTAGCTAGAGTCAAACTGTCCGAGCAGGAGAAACAGCGCAGACGCTCCTCAGGTCTGTATTGCGGCCTTAAAGGCCATTTCGTGCACCAATGTCCACAAAAGACGGGAAACTCCAGCACCTAGGGTTGGTTGGAGAAACAACCCTAGGTGGGACGCCGCCAAATGTCAAAGTCTCTTCCAAGTTATCTATTCCTGTGACCATCATCTCTGGAGAGACATCACAATCCTCCTCTGCCTATCTGGATTCTGGAGCAAATTTTATCCAGCAGGATCTAGTGGATCGTCTACATCTACCCACAGTTCTTCTGGAGAGACCCCCTGGCTGTTGCCTCTGTGAATGGACTAAAGGAAAGTGTCCCTATTTAAGTATATATGTATGTGTGTATATATATATATATAATATGTATGTGTATATATAATACATATAATGTCTCATGAGCCAGGGCTGTAGAATCACAGCCCTGGTGATTTATACGGTTGTGAACAAAGCAGGACAATTAGCATTGCCCTGCTTTGTTTGGAAACCATGGAGACAGGAGATAGTTTGATCTCCCGTCTCCATTTCAAATCCCTCGCGCGCACAGACGGTCTCGCGGGATTACGCACAGGGTGCTCATGAGTCGGCTGGTGATAGATTATCACCATGCCAACCCATGCTAGCCGGGGTGCGCGCCACTCGTCCCCCACTGCGAGCGTACCAGCAGGGTTTAATAGCACTGTGTCGGTACGATCAGCAGCTGAAGACCACCTCACCACTCCACCAACGAGGAGTAGCTGGGACCTGACTGCCTCCCACACCACCACGGACCGGCTCACCTCTCCTGACTCTGCTCCCCTGTTCCACCAACGAAAATGCTAAGTATCAGTGTAGCTACGGCTACACTTTAAACTCTCCCTCTCTCTCTGTCCTTGGTAACCCTTGCTGTCCCAGAGTAGCCCTTGGTGCCCCTAAGTCCCTGTTTATCCTTGCTCTCACTGAGTACTGTCCCTAAGTTAACCCTTGCTTCCCTGAGTAACCCTTGGTGCCCCCGAGTCCCTGTGTTAACCCTTACTTGCTGCCCTGAGTTAACCTTTGCTGTCCCAGAGTAACACTTGGTGCCCCTGAGTCCCCGTTTACCCTTGCTGCCCTGAGTTAACCCTTACTGTCCCAGAGTAACCCTTGGTGCCCTTGCAGTCCCTGAAGTTCACCCTTGCTGTCCCTGAAGTTAACCCTTGCTGTCCCTGAAGTTAACCCTTGTTGTCCCTGAAGTTAACCCTTGCTGTCCCTGAGTTAACCCCTTGCTGACAACCCTTCTGACTGTTAATCCTTTACCTGATTAACCCTTAACGTACAGGGACAGTTATATTAGGAGGGAGTGGGACGGAGATAGTGAGCGTGTGAGAATTACAAGTAAATTATGTGTATTGTGTTGTAACGGAACTTCTATGTATGTTTAAGGTAAATGGGTGGCGGTATAATTAGGATTGTGATACCGTGTTTATACTGTACTGTGATTAGTTACTGTATTTTATATATGAGTGATTACTGTATGTTAATAAATACTACCTTTATTTACTATACGGTCTTATTCCTTTGAGTAGCAGCAAAAGCAATTAGATTGACGTTAGTATAAGGAAAAGGTAGGGGAACTAGGCATAACCCTAGTGACCCTGATTATAAAGGAGGGAGCAAGGGTGGATGACACAAGCAAGTGAAATCCACCATTTTACCAGCCCTTTAACATTGGCGAGCTTGCCAGGAGACTATATGTATGTATGTATATATATATATATATATATATATATGTGTAACTTCTTTAACATTGGCGAGCCAGCCCAAACTGTTTTCAATTTATTTCTGTCTTATGTACAATAAAATTGTGTTAAAACGTGAACTGCAGATAGGCGCGGACAGGTAACGTAGTGTTGGGTTATACAGTGCGCCTAGACCTTTTGAAGTTCAGACGAGTAACACAATTTTATTTAAGGCTTGATGCATGATACAATTGATCAGCGAACCTATTGTTTTTTGTTACATTTTCTGAGGTATTAACGTCTTTTATTTTGCTTTGCGGTGTGCTGCTCTACGGCGACGAATGATCGGGCGAGCGAGCAACTTCTACAAAAGAGTTTGCAGAAGTATCAACGTCGGTGTTCTTCCGGTGAAGTCCAGCTGACCAGGAAAAGTCGTTCCGGAAGAAAAGGACCTTTTTCAAAACAGCAGGGGACAAGGAGGACAACACAGATGGAGATGACTTCTGGAACCGTGAGTATGGATTTCTCCACAATATAGGAGAATGATTACTGTATGTTAATAAATATTACCTTTATTTACTGTACGGTCTTATTCCCATGAGTAGCAGCAAAAGCAAAAGCAATTAGATCGACGTTAGTATAAGGAAAAGGTAGGGGAACTAGGCATAACCCTAGTGACCCTGATTATAAAGGAGGTAGTAATAGTGGGTGACACTAACCAGTGAATCCTGCTATTACCCCACCCCCTTTAACAGCTACGATTGCCCGACCCTATTGTGTCCGTCACTAAACCACTGACACTACAAATCGGAGTTCTTCACTCGGAACAGATCACCTTCCTCGTGCTGCCTAAAGCTATCAACTCTGTTCTGCTGGGCCTGCCTTGGCTTAGTCTACACGCTCCGGTTCTCGACTGGAATTCTGGAGAAGTTCTCCAATAGGGGCCCAGATGCATTAGCCGCTGCCTGCCAGAGGTTCATCCTGTTTTGCCTCCGCTGCCTCAGTCACTCTCAAATCTACCGTCTCATTATGCTAGTTTTGAGGACGTCTTCAGTAAGAAGCAGAGACTCTTCCCCCCTCATCACATCTACAACCGCCCTGTTGATTTACCTCCTGACACTTCACCACGTTGAGGGCGAGTTTATCCTCTCTCCCTGCCAGAGATCCTAGCCATGTCCGTCTACGTTAAGGCGAACCTCGAGAGAAAGTGTTGATCCGAAAATTTTCCTCCCCAGCCGGAGCAGGATTCTTCTTCGTGAAGAAGAAAGACGGATCTCTTTGTCCA
The DNA here is from genome assembly GCF_050947455.1 of Rhinoderma darwinii. Lineage (NCBI taxonomy): Eukaryota > Metazoa > Chordata > Amphibia > Anura > Rhinodermatidae > Rhinoderma > Rhinoderma darwinii. The sequence continues at coordinate 65,863,274 of NC_134691.1, forward strand.
GGTATCGACTACCAGGGTCTGAACCAAATTACAGTAAAAAAGAAGTATCCTCTGCCGCTTATCTCAGAACTTTTTGATAGAATTTGTGGGGCCAAAGTATTCACAAAGCTGTATCTACGCAGAGAATATAACTTGATCCGTATCCGCAATGGTGACGATTGGAAAACCTCATTTAACACCTGAAATGGCCATTATGAGTACCTTGTGATGCCCTTTGGGCTGTGTAACACTCCAGCTGTGTTCCAGGCGTTTGTAAATTACATTTTCCTGGATCTGCTGTATGTCTCTGTGGTGGTCTATCTGGACGACATCCTGATTTACTCACCTGATTTGATGACACATCAGAAGCATGTTCGCCAAGTTCTGTCACGATAAAGGCGGAATAGCCTATATGCTAAAATTGAGAAATGTGTGTTCGAGAGAAACTCTCTGCCCTTCCTGGGCTACATTGTATCTGACCGTGGTCTCAATATAGACCCGGGGAAGCTGAAATATGTCTTAGAGTGGCCACGTCCACATGGCCTTTGGTCCATACATAGATTTCTGGGATTCGCAAACTTCTATCGGCAATTTAGCCCGAACTTCTCATCTCTGACTGCTCCAATCTCGGCCCTCACCAAGAAGGGGGAGAATGCCAAGGTTTGGTCTCCTGAGGCAGAATCAGCATTTACTATTCTCAAGAGCGATCTCACCTCATCATCTCCATCACCCTGATGCTTCTCGGCAGTTCTCTCTGGAAGTGGACGCATCTTCCGTTGATGCTGAAGCACTACTATGTCAAAAAAACTTTAAAGGGCAAGATGGTGGCCTGAGGCTTCTTCTCTAAATTATTCTCTCCGGCAAAACGCAAACATTCCATCGGGGATGGGGAGTTGCTGGCAGTCAAGTTGGCATTAGAGCAATGGAGACACTTGCTGGAGGGCGCGGTTCACCCTATTATAATTTATACGGACCACAAGAACCTTACATACTTACAGTCAGCACATTGACTAAATCCTCGCCAAACAAGGTGGTTGTTGTTCTTCGCTCGATTTCAATTCTTGCTCCACTTCTTCCGTCCTGTTGATAAGAGTGTGAAGGCTGATGCCCTGTCTTGATCATTTGATACTAATGACTCTGAGGAAATTCCTCAATATATTATAGATCCGTCTAGGATTATTGTCGCTAACACGTTGCAAATTAGAGACATTCCTCCTGGAGAGACTTTAGTCCGTCTTGCAGCCAGGAAGAGAATTCTCCACTGGGCACACAGCTCCAAACTGGCACTCAGGTATTTGAAAGACTCAGGACTTCATAGCCCGTCAGTACTGGTGGCCCACGCTGCCTTGAGATGTTGCGGACTATGTCTCTTCATGGACGAACTGTGCCTCGAACAAGTCTACCCGCTCTAAACCCAATGGTCTGCTCCTACCCCTGCCTGTTCCCGATTCTCCTTGGCAGCATATCACTATGGACTTTATTACAGGTCTTCCCCCTCCCTCTGGATGTACTATGGTCTGGGTAGTAGTGTATCGTTTATCTAAAATGGCACATTTTATTCTGTTGACTGGTCTTCTGTCTGCTCCTCACCTGGCAAATCTGTTTATTCTACACATCTTCCGTCTGCACGGACTTCCTCTGAATATTGTCTCGGATAGGGGTGTACAGTTTACGTCAAAGTTCTGGAGAGCACTGTGCAGCCTGCTAGATGTTAAGCTGGACTGCTCTTCCGCCTATCACCCGCAGTTCAATTGTCAAGTGGAGAGGACCAATCAAATTTTTGAGAATTATCTTCGTCACTTCGTTTCCGCCCAACACAACAATTGGGTGCAACTTCTGCCTTGTGCGGTATTCCCGTACAACAATCACACAAGTGAATCTACTGCCTCGTCTCCTTTCTACATTGTGTACAGCCAGCATCCTCGAGTTCCTCTTCCTGTGCCAGCCATGACTCATTTGGGATTTTTATTTATATCTGGCAGCAAACTAAGTCTGCGATCCTCCAGACAGTGGACCATATGAAAAAGCATGCCGATAAAAGAAGAAAAGTTCCTTCTCAGTTTTTTCCTGGAGTAAAGGTCTGGCTATCCTCAATGAACATTCATGCAAATTTGCTCCCAGGTTCCTCGGACCCTTTGAGATCCTACAACAGATAAACCCTGTCTCTTACAAGCTTCGGCTGCCTTCTACCCTCAGAATCCCCAACTCCTTTCATGTGTCCCTCCTGAAACCGGTGGTCCTTAACTGCTACAGTAAAACTCCTAGTCCTGCAGTTACTCCCAGCGGTTCATCTGATGTGTTTGAGGTAAAGGAGATCCTGGACTGAAAGAGGGTAGGAGAAAGGACTTTCTATTTGATGGTCTGGAGAGGGTTTGGTCCTGAGGAGAGGTCCTGGGAACTAGAAGAGAACCTTAATGCCCCTACCTTCGTTAAAAATGTCCTCTCTCGCTCTGGACCCAAGAAGAGAGGGCGTAAGTGGGGGGTACTGTAATGGACGCAGACCACCGCCTTCCCTTACCTGCTGACAGCTGCGACTGCAGACCTCCCTCCTGTGGCCGACGTCTCCTTCCCCAGAGACATCAGCGCACCCGGCCGCTCTGTCCTGTAATGTCTGATAGGGGGCATGCGCATATGTAATTAATTAATTATTTTCCAGATCACCCTGGACTATAAAAAGAGCCCTGCCCTTTCACTCCTTGCCTGAGTGTAGTTGTCTACCCATGTTTGTATTGCAAATGCTCCCAGTGTTCCCATGAGCTTCTACCTGTATCCTGTATCCCGTGCTGTGTTTGTCCCTGAGCCTTTCTAGTGTTGGAGTCGTGTTAACCTGCCACGCCTGCTGTTATACACTACATCTGGTGTCACCTGCCATGCCTGCTGTTATACACCACGTCTGGTGTCACCTGCCACGCCTGCTTTTATACACCACGTCTGGTGTCACCTGCCACACCTGCTGTTCCACCACATCTGGTGTTGTCTGCCACTCCTGGCGTCATCCGCCACGTCTGGCGCCACCTGCTATGTCAAGTCCCATCTGTGCCAAAGCCTCTGCTAATGTCTGGACTATCTCAGGTACCTCATGCTACTAACTTTGTTAAGACTTTGCATAGACTGTGACTCGGTCGGCTGCCACTCCACTACGGCGGAGCGGCCTCGTGGGTCCACATACCCCTAGATCGTGATAATACTCACATTGCAATCTTTTGCTGCTACCCTGGTAACGCTAACCTTGTCCCCCGCCAGTCTCTGCACCTAGCACTTAGTTACCACAGGAGTCAGAGAAGATTTGGAATGGGGTTTTCTTTTATGTACATTTTTATTTTTTGTTTAAATTGTCCGGACAATCAGACTTTTTTGTGGATCTGTGGGTAATCCACAGTAAAAGCCACAACAAATCTGTGCCCTTTCCGCAGCAAAAATTGACGTGCTACGGATTTATATATCCGCACCATAGATCAATTTCTGTGCAAATCCAGGCAGAATATCTGCAGCATTTCCGCTTAGTGTGTCATATCCCTTTTGGTGTGTTTTATCCACAGCACATGATCACTGGGGTCACAACAAATCACTAAAACAATGGTCCCGAGCTCCCCGTTCCTCCTCACTGCACCCCCTGCAATGAGGAGGTGCTTGAATGGAGCGGAGTATGAGCATACGCCTGCTGCTCCATTCAGTGTCTATGGGAATGATGGAAACAGCCGAGTGCTGTACTCGGCTGTCTCCGTCAGTGTGGGACTTTGAATGGAGCAGCATCACGCATGCTCGTGCATTCTATTTAAAGTTCTCCTCACCCTGGTCTTGCAGTGAAGAGGAACAGAGGGCTCGAGGGGCTCAATTCTAGTGATCAGTGGGATAACCAGTGGTGGTGCTTCCAGCAAGCAGACACTTATCAGCTATCCTGTGGATAAGTGATAAATGTTGATTCTGGAAGTACCCCTTTAAAGGGAACCTGTCACCAGCATTTCACCTATTGAACTTTACTTATCCCTCACAGGCCGCTGCTATCAAAAGTTCATTGCCGTTATCCCCTCTCCTAAACTCCTCCTCCGACCGTAAATAATGGTCTGCTAGCATTTTGCGCCTTTTATGGTAATAATCCGGTGTCCCTTTGTGCCCGAGCAACCAATCACTTGAAAGATGTTATTTTTGAAAAGTCAGGTTACTGTGGGCAAGTGCTAATTTACACTAGTTTTGGGTTTTTTCTTAAACTTTTACCAGATTTGTCTGATTTTTTGAATTCTCCTGTGAGAATTCTCCTTGACTGTTAGAGAACAACAGGGAGTGAGAATGGTTATTTATTTACAGGAAAGATTACCTCAAATATGTTCATGTTACCAAAATGTATCTATCCTTCATGGACATTATAATGAAAAAGAGGGCAACAAGAGTCATACACATTAAATATGAAATACGCCTACAAAGAATGGGATTATTCTAGTAAAAGTATATGTGCACAGGAAAAATTCCATTTAGGTGCCATCATTTTTACTTTTCATAATAGTCTGTGAAATATATGCAGATGAAATGACATTAAAACTTGGATTGCAAAGAAGACAAAGCTGCCTAGATAGGTACGAGCTGTAACATTAGATAATGCAGTCATTTTTGGAGCCCCAACTTGAATTGCAGAGTGGTAGAATGTGTTGCGGCTGGTTCTGGCTGGGAGGACAGGGTCATGTGGGGGCTATATTTCACATTTTTGAGACAAATGTACCATGTGCCCGGTCTGATTACCTTGCTTGCAGCCATTCTCTTTGTGTCCTTCAGTTTGTCAGTCGCCCTATGGAGGCTTTCTTTCTGCTGTTGGACTTGATCTTCCAGCGCCTGCATCTCTTTGGCCTTTTTCTGCAGTTCAGATTTCAGGATCCCAACTTCCAAGTTTAGCCCATTCATCATAATGGCACTGCTGCTAAGCTGGAACAGATTGATGTCAGATATATTGAAGTGAAAGCTGTTATAAACAGATGTTTCTGAAAAGCATCATAATTAGTTTGTGGTATTGGGATTCTAACAAAGCCATGTGTCTGACAGAACATCTGAACATAGCTACAGCAAATAGGAGCCATGCAAACTAACGCGGAGCATGGACTGGCAGCGTTCAACTGTAATGCATGGGTGTCTGTGTGTTTGCCCAAAATGTAACTGTAATATGCGGTCATAGCTTCTGTTTCAGATTAATTACAAACTAGAACCATTCGGCTCATCGTCTCAGCATGACTTCTTGTTGTTTCCCACATTTGTATTAACTTATGTAAACAGATCTCTTTACTTGATTAGTTGAAACTTATTGTTAAAAAAAAAGGACCGTAGAAAAAGACACTTAGAAAAATAAGTCATACACAATGTGAACCCAAAGTTACTATGAAAGCCTTCGACCACATACGTGCATTGGATAGCACTGTTGCCTGTGGCTTTAGGGATCTGTGTACCCACCTGATCAGGGTAAGGCTATGTTCACACAAAGTGTTTTCAGTCGTATTTCGGGGTGTTTATGTCCTCTGTTTAACATAGTGTTAAAACATGTGCAATGGAAAGTGCAAATGGTAAGGGATTGTCTTCATGAAACAAAACCTTTAAAGAGGACCTGTCACATATCCTTCCATGACTATCTATGTATGCCCCATAAAAATCACAATTCTGGAGCATTTTTTCTGAGAAATCATAGTCAAAAGAGTCTGTCCCTACATATTCCGATACTGTGAGAACAGATTAAACAATGTTAGACAGTGTGGAGACCCCCCCCCCCCCCCCACAACTGGTAACACCTAATTGCCAATTGATTCCTAAATTTGGAGGAGGAATTACACAGGAACAGTACAATGTAGAGTCCTAAGAAACGATGCTCCAGATTTATTTCATGGGAAATACAATTATTTACAAATATGGACATGTCAGAAGAGGAAAAAAATCCTCTTTAAAGGGGTTTTCCACTACTAAACCACTGATAACCTATCCACCAGATAGGTCATCAGTATATCATCGGTGCGGGTCCGACACCCAGACCGTTAACCCACACCGGCTGCCTCCGGGCACCAGATACTATGGCCCATTATGCGATGTATAGAACCGGAAGTAGTTGGCTCCATACATATGAAATCTGATATAAAAAAAAAAAAACTACTTGTGGCTCTAGTTTTCTACAGTTCATGCTGTACTACGGCTTTCTACGACTCGACTGTTGCACAAAAAATGTTTTTTGTTAAACAATTCCAGGATTATTTCCAGTTTATAATACTGCATTTTATTCTGTATTTTAACTATTAAACAATTGTGGGATCTTTCAGTGAATCTATTTTATAACATTTGGGTGCAGCATTTGCTTTGGATGAATAGTGACAGAATAAGTATGCATTGTTAACCTTTATTTCCACTATGTGACAACCACTTGATCTTCTATTGGCTGCATCATAAGTCAATATTCACCTTAAAAACAACCGTTGCCACAAAAAAAAAAAAAAAATAACTATAAGCGGTCATTACCAATACACCTTAGTAATCGTCGTCCTCTCTATGCGGAGTTTAAACAGTACATTAAATTACAAATGTCAGCATGTTAAAAAGCCGCTGTTTATCTTTAAAATGTAATTACGCCAGCGAAGAAGAAGAATGCCTAATTTACAGCCTGAAAGGAACAAAATAACATGGTTTTATCTGCAATAATAAGACACAGGAAATTTGTATTATTGGAAAGGAACTCTCCGAGGTTACTAACTGATGCATTATTTAAAGCAGATAGATTGCCAAATATTATGTGAAAAGCAATGTACTAGATAAAAACCTGCCGCTACACATTCCATAACTCTGCTCTGTAGATATAATACTTCTATGGAAACGAGAGCAGCAGACAGAAATGTTCCGCAAGATGATCACCAAAGCTCCTATAAGCTGTTTTCTTCTAGACCACTATGGCCAGGGCTACACCTAGACTTTTTGGACTGCAGCTATAGCTCAATAGTAAAAATCAATCAGTAGAACTACAAAATGTCTAGGTGTAGCCCAGGCCATAGTGGTCTAGGAGAAAACAGAGCTCCTAGGAGATTGAAAGCACTTGCCATGCTAGGAGATTTGCTGAGTTTAGTGCTATACTAAAGTCATACCTCCCAACCGTCCCGGATCCGGCGGGACAGTCCCGGTTTCTCACCGCTGTCCCGCCGTCCCAGGCGGTCTGCAAAATGTCCCGCTGGGCGCTGCATCAAAACAGCTGATCAATAGCTGACTGGAAAAACGATCAGAAGAAGGCAGGAGTCTTGCGGTGGTGTTCTCACTGGGATCGATGCCGGCACGGGAGTGGACCAGTACAGTCACCTGACCTGTCATCTGACCTCACCGGTCAGGTGACTGGACTGGTCCACTCCCGGGCCGGCATCGACACCAGTGAGAACACCGCTGCAAGACTCCTGCCTTCTTCTGACGGTGAGTGACGTCAAAGCAGAGCGGAGAGTGGCAGCAGTAGGGCCGGCTACCTCTACCGCTCTCCACTCTGGCGGCAATGTGGCACAAAGTATAAGGGGGTTGTGTTGCGCTACCTACAGGGGGACTTTGTGTGGAGCTATCCACTGCGGGCTGTGTGTGGAGCTATCTACAGGGGGGCTGTGTGTGGCGCTATCTACAGGGGGGCTGTGTGCGGAGCTATGTACAGGGGGGCTATGTGTGGAGCTATGTACAGGGGGGCTGTGTGTGGCGTTAAGTACAGGGGGGGCTGTGTGTGGCACAAAGTATAAGAGGGTTGTGTTGTGCTACCTACTGGGGGCTGTGTGTGGAGCTATCTACAGGGGGGCTGTGTGTGGAGCTATCTACAGGGGGGCTGTGTGTGGCGCTATCTACAGGGGGGCTGTGTGTGGAGCTATCTACAGGGGGGCTGTGTGTGGAGCTATCTACAGGGGTGCTGTGTGTGGAGCGATCTACAGGGGTGCTGTGGTGGCACTATCTACAGGGGGGCTGTATCTGGCGCTATGTACAGGGGGGTTGTATCTGGAGCTATCTGCAAGGGGGCTGTATCTGGAGCTATCTACAGGGGGCTGTGTGTGGAGCGATCTACAAGGGGGCTGTGGTGGATAATTTTTCCATTGACCGGTAGCAGAGTTACACAACTGGAAAAAAAAATCTCCATCATGTAACTCTGCTACCTGTCAATTGAAAAGTCATCCACCACAGGGTCTCCCTCTTGACTTTCATTGTTCTCAGCCTTTTGGTTTGTCCTGCAGCTGCCGTGATGAGCAAATGTTATACCCAAGATAGGAAAAGTAACATAAAGACGATATAACCGGATCCATAATATCTGTGATATCCAGACAGTCTAGAGATCCGCAGTGACAATGTGCGCTTGTTATTTGCAGAAGGATCTGGCCGTGATTTGATGTGTTTATGCGGGATATTGGGCATGGTTAGGGCATGGCTTAAAATGTCCCTCTTTTCCGAATTCAAAAGTTGGGAGGTATGCTAAAGCCAAATAAGGGCTTGTGCCCACGGCTGTAAAATTCTGTGGGCCCATACTGTACCTCTGATTTTGTGCAAAGTTTTTTCTCAGAGATTCATATGGAATCCTTGAGAAAAACAAACTGCGGTATGCTCCATGCCCATCCTGTATTGCAGAGGTCATCTCCCCTAGAAGCAATGCAATGTAATGAAGCACACAAAGTGCATAAGGCTCCGTAAGGCTGGGTTCCCACAGTGCAGATTTGCTTCAGATTTTGCCTGCATTTTGTAAGCCAAAACCGGAATCGGATCCAGGAGAGCAGACCTATAAAACTTTTCTTTATATATTTATGCTGTTAAGGTTCGGTTTCTGGTTTTGGCTTAAGAATACATACAAAATCTGCAGCAATTCTGCACTGTGGGAACCCAGCCTTGAGAGCTGACAGAGTCCGCTTGCTGACATACAAGAACTGTGAGCATTTCATTGCTGTGCGCAGGGAGTCTAAAGGAAACTCATCATGTAATCTTCCCTTTGCTTTGTATATAATGCATTCATCTCTATATACAAAACAGAAAAAATGGGGTTCTTACAGAACTCTCCCTGACAGGCAACTGCCTTGAAGGGACAAACAGAGACGTTAGGCTCTATTCTCGAGTTTGAGCCTTCTGTCAGTGGTATATATCAGAGTTTCTTGACGTATAGATTTGATTTGTGCCATGGGCGAGACATACAGTGACATACGTCGCCCAAAGGACTCTATCGTAAAAATGCTTATATTACGCGGTATACTTTTTCTTTACTGTATGCCTCTGCATGGAATAGCATAGCCTACTAAGTTATTCTATACAACTTAAGTACAGCTGCCCGGCGTATGACAAAAGGACACCCTTTGCATATGCCGGGTGAACGGGGCCCTAAGGATACTTTTGGTGTGGGCACTTGGAGCTTCTAAGGAGCATACAATGAATGTAGTACACAAACGTAATGTTAACACAGCCTTAATTTGGTGAGACACAATAGATGAATGGCGGGCAAACCTATCATTTTCGGCTGCAACAGCTGACCATCTAATGAGTATGGCAGTGTCCCAACTCTCCCCCAAAGGCAGACATCAGGGGAGAGACGGATCGGGCTGTTGAAATTCCACATGCCCGATTTCTTATGTTCATCAGTAGATAAGCCACTGCCTGGAGAGTCTGGCAGCAGCATTCTCCCTCATCCCTTGGCGAAGCATTTACATCTCAAGTGTATGGCCAGCTTTAGTGATGCTCGATCCTGGCAACCACTTCCCTGTGTTAGTCTGCAATCTTATGCCTATGGGTAAAGTCCCACAGTTGAAGTAAATGTGGATAAAACAGGTTAGATTAAGGGTATGTTCACACGCTTAATAAAAAATGACGGAAAATATGGAGCGGTTTTCAAGGGAAAATAGATCCTGATTTTCAGCCATTTTTAAGCAACTCACGTTTTTTGAGGCGTTTTTTATGGCCATATTTGGAGCTGTTTTTCTACTGAGTCAATGAAAAACGGCTCAAGAAGTGACATGCACTTCTTTTTACGAGGCATTTTTTTATGTAGCTGTTTCTAAAAACGGCCGCGTATAAAACGCCACGTCGAAAAAGAACAACATATTTCCCATTGAAATCAATGGGCAGATGTTTGGAGGCGTTCTGCCTTTGATTCCTCAGCCGTTTTTCGGGCCATTTACGGCCCGAAAAAGAGCCTAAAATAGGCCGTGTGAACTTACCCTTATACTAGTTTTATCCGTTGTTTTCCAAGAGATAGGCAGTAATGCTCATCTACCTCCCTCTGTAGAAATAACATGCATGAATAGCTATGTTAATGGCCAGCATTAAAGAAGGCAACTTATCAGAGTTGGCACCAGAGTGCACTAACCCTGTATGGAAACACCCAAAGTGCCTAAGGATCCATAATATGGACCTGTGGGCACTTTGTGTGCCACCATGTGGTGCCTCCATGCAATGCTATATGCCACTTTTTTTCCCACAGCAAGAAAAAACCTTGGTGTGCCTCTGTGTCAGATCAGAGGCACATGAAGGTAAAGTCTCGCTCGTAACGCTAATTTTCCCATAAATATAACAGACACCACGCTGGAACCTGCCCCATTAGGGTATGTTCACACGCAGTAGCAAAATACGTCTGAAATTACGGAGCTGTTTTCGCCTGAAAACAGCTCCTGATTTTCAGATGTTTTTGTAACTACTCGCGTTTTTCGTGGCGTATTTTATGGACGTTATTGGAGCCGTTTTTCAATGGAGTCAATGAAAAACGGCTCCAAAAACGGCCCAAGAAGTGACATGCACTTCTTTGACGCGGGCGTGTTTTACGCGCCGTCTTTTGACAGCGATGCGTAAAATTACACCTCGTGGGAACAGAACATCGTAAAACCCATTGAAACCAATGGCCAGATGTTTGTAGGCATAATGGAGCAGTTTTATCAGGTGTAATTCAAGGCGTAAAACGCCCGAATTTCGTCTGAAAACAGTGCATGTGAACATACCCTCATTAGTCAATGTTGTCTGGTGGGCGCTGGTCATATGTGTCGTACGACAGATCCAGCAGAATGTTGCGGCTTCTGTTTTGAAGTCACAACGCATGTGTGAACATAGCTCTACTCCGTATAATTACATAGTTACATAGTTACATAGTTAGTACGGCTGAAAAAAGACACATGTCCATCAAGTTCAACCAAGGGACGGGAAAAGGGAAGGAAAAAATTTCTACACATAGGAGCTAATACTTTTTTGTTCTATGAAATTATCTAACCCTTTTTTAAAGCCATCTACTGTCCCTGCTGTGACAGCTCCTGCGGTGACTACTCAATAGATTCACAGTTCTCACAGTAAAGAAAGCTTGTCGCCTCTGCAGGCAGGGCCGCCATCAGGGGGGTATTAGGGGTACTACTGTAGGGGGCCCGGCCAAACTTAATTGAAAGGGGGGCCCGGCAACTGCCGCGACTTGCCTTTGGTAGGAAAAAACAGGCCCCTGCAATGGGGCCTGTTCTTTTCACCAAAACAATGTCGTGAGCTGCGGGCCCCCCTCTCGTCAAACACCGCAGTGAGCTGCGGGCCCCCCTCTCACCAAATACCGCCGTGAAACACTGCCCGCTTGCGCACGCGCGCTCGACCACAAAAGATTGCCCGCGCTCGCTCGACCGCACAAGCGCACGAAGGACCGCACAAGCGCGCGCACACGAAGTTACCTGCTGGCCCGCCTCCGCCTCCAGAGCGTAGCTGCGTAAGGAGAGGGGGAGGAGTCCAGTTGTTGCGCGGCGGCAGGAGTTCTACGATCCCCGCCATTTTCTGGAGCCTGGAGGTGAAGGACTGGACATCTGGACCGAAGATATCGACTGACGAGGACTGGAGTGGGAGCAGCTCTTCTGACAGTGAGTAAAGTGTCTCAAAGTGCTGATTATGTATGGCCCTGTTCACACAGAGTATTTTGCAGGCCGAAAAAATCTGCCTCAAAATTCCTTAAAGAATTTTGAGGCAGATTTTGACCTGCCCACACTATCTTGCCGCGTTTTCTGCTGCATTTTTGGCCCGCGGCAGCAGACAAAAAGCACACCGAAAAATGCATTTTCTGCCTCCCATTGATTTCGATGGGAGGTCAGAGGGAGAATCGCGGCAAGAAAGGACGTGCTGCTTTTTCTTTTTTCCGCGACTGGCTCCCATTGATTTCAGATTAAATCAATGGGAGGCGGTTTTGGAAGTTGTTTGGTGCTGATTCTGACGCAGTGTCCGAGTCAATATCAAGGCCCAAAAACTCTGTGAACTGGGCCTTAGGCGGGATTCACACGACCGGGTCGTTCCCGAGCCCGAGTGTCGGCCGGTAAAATCGGCCATTTTGCCCGGCCGGTTTGCATTACGTTTTGCATCCGTGCCGGGTCGGGCAGATCCGAACAGTGACATCAGCGGCAACTCCTGAAGGGGAATCCCCATGTGTTCGGGGATTCCGCTTCAGGAGTTTCCCCTGATGTTACTGCCCAGATATGGACAGAGACATCAAGCGCTCCTATCCAGGAGCGGAATCCCCGAAAACACGGGGATTCCGCTCCTTCAAGGAGCTAAAGTGCGGCTAGCACATAGCAGAGCGGGGAGATACCTATAGTGGCGTCGCTACAGTAGTAGTAGCAGCCGCAGCAGCAGCAGTTGCAGCTGCTAGCGGCGCCATCGAAGGTGTCGCCGGGCCAGGGTGCTTTTAAAACAAGCAGGGGAAGGGAGCCAGCGCAGCGCTCCCTTCCACCTGCTGTACACCCCGGCCCTGCCACACAGTGTACAGCGATGCCATTTGTCAGAATGGCATCAACTCCTCCTCCTCACATGCACTCTGCGCTGTGAGGAGGAGGAGATAGAGCGCAAGCGCCGGAAAACCCGGCCATCACTCGGGACACATCCCGGTAATGGCCGTGTAATACCCGGCCCCATAGACTTCTATGGGAGCCGGGCGGCCGGGTACCCGGGCGAAGATAGAGCATGTCCTATTTTTTGACGGCCGGTTTTCCCGGCCGTCAAAAAAATCGGTCGTGTGAATAGCCCCATTAGGGGTCTATTATTCCTAATGCAGCCGGGTGCCGGCCGATTTATGAACGGCCGGCACCCGGCCGGGAAACCCTGCCGTGTGAATGAGGCCTTATTGTTAGGGCTTATTCAGACGAACGTGTAATACATCCGTGCAACGCGTGTGATTTTTACGCGCCTCGCACGGACCTATGTTACTCTATGGGGCCGTTCAGACTGACAGTGATTTTCACGCAGCATAAAACTCACGACATGTCCTATATTTGTGCATTGTTCGCGCATCACGCACCCATTGAAGTCAATGGGTGCGTGAAAATCACGCCCAGCACTTCCGCAGCAGTATAAACTATGAATGAAAACAGAAAAGCACCACGTGCTACAAACATACAAACAGAGTGTCATAATGATGGCGGCTGCGCGAAAATCACGCAGCCACGCATCATACGCTGCTGACACACGGAGCTGTTATGGACCTTTTGCATGCGCAAAACGCCACTTTTTTGCGCGCGCAAAAAGCACACGCTCGTGTAAATCCGGCCTTAGGGTAGGAACACACTAGGCGTGAACACTGCGGATTTTATGCAACACATTTTATTGTGGAAAATCCGCAGCGTATTACAGTCGCAGCAGAGTGGACGAGATTTGAACAAATCTCATCCACACGCTGCAAAAAAAATGTACCTGCAGTGTGGCTTTTGGCTTTTTAAGCCGCAGCATGTCAATTTATTCTGTGGAATCGCTGCTCCTCTGTTGCGGAAATGCTGCGGTTCTGCCGCAAAAATCACAAATGAGAAAAAAAAGGCACTTTTTAAATTTATAAAAAAGTTTAGACTTGCCCCGGCCGTAGTCCTGGTGACGCGATCCTCTATTCTTAGCGCAGCCCCGCCTCCTGTCATGATGTTTCATCCCATGTGACTGCTGCAGCAGTCACATGGTCTACAGCGTCACCCCAGGAGGCGGGGCTACGTTCAGAAGAGAGAGATGCGTCACCAGGACTACGGCCGGGGTAAGTCTAAACTTTTTTATAAATGTAAAAAAGTGCCTTTTTTTTTTTTCTCATTTGTCATTTTTGCGGCAGAACCGCAGCATTTCCGCAACGGAGGAGCAGCGATTCCACAGAATAAATTGACATGCTGCGGCTTAAAAAGCCACACTGCAGGTCCATTTTTTTTTGCGGCGTGTGGATGAGATTTGTTCAAATCTCATCCACTCTGCTGCGACTGTAATACGCTGCGGATTTTCCACAATAAAATGTGTAGCATAAAATCCGCAGTGTTCATGCCTAGTGTGTTCCTACCCTAAGGCCGGATTTACACGAGCTTGTGCTTTGTGCGCGCACAAAAAACGTGGCATTTTGCGCATGCAAAAGGTCCATAACAGCTCTGTGTGTCAGCAGCGTATGATGCGCGGCTGCGTGATTTTCGCGCAGCCGCCATCATTATGACACTCTGTTTGTATGTTTGTAGCACGTGGTGCTTTTCTGTTTTCATTCATAGTTTATACTGCTGCGGAAGTGATGATTTTCACGCATCCATTGACTTCAATGGGTGCGTGATGCGCGAACAATGCACAAATATAGGACATGTCGTGAGTTTTACACAGCAGACACACGCTGCGTGAAAATCACTGACAGTCTGCACGGCCCCATAGAGTAACATAGGTCCGTGCGAGGCGGGTGAAAATCACGCACGTTGCACGGATGTATTACACGTTCGTCTGAATAAGCCCTAACAATAAGGCCCAGTTCACAGAGTTTTTGGGCCTTGATATTGACTCGGACACTGCGTCAGAATCAGCACCAAACAACTTCCAAAACCGCCTCCCATTGATTTAATCTGAAATCAATGGGAGCCAGTCGCGGAAAAAAGAAAAAGCAGCACGTCCTTTCTTGCCGCGGTTCCGCCTCTGACCTCCCATCGAAATCAATGGGAGGCAGAAAATGCATTTTTCGCTGCGTTTTTTGTCTGCTGTCCTCAAAACGCAGCAAAAAACACGGCAAGATAGTGTAGGCAGGTCAAAATCTGCCTCAAAAATCGGTGCGTGGTTACAGGCGGTCGCGGGTGCGCGGGCGGTCGCTGGTGCGTGCGGTCGCAGTTGCGCGCTCGCGAGCGCGCACGCGCGGGAGTTTGCGGGTGCGCGCGATCGGTTGCGCGGGTGGTGTTTGACGGCCCCCATGACGACCCCCATGCTACCCAGGGCCGCCATCAGGGGGGGTATTAGGGGTACTGATGTGAGAGGCCCGGCCAAACCTAATTGAAAGGGGGGCCCGCAGCTCACGACATTCTTTTGGTGAAAAAAACGGGCCCCATTGCAGGGGCCTGGTTTTTTTTCTACCAAAGGCAAGTCGCGGCAGTTGCCGGGCCCCCCTTTCAATTAGGTTTGGCCGGGCCTCTCACATCAGTACCCCTAATACCCCCCCTGATGGCGGCCCTGGGTACCATGATATAGTGCTGGACGGAGTACCGTTAACAGGCGGTTCCACGGTAGGGGGGCCCAGAAAATTTAGCTGTATGGGGCCCTGAAATTCCTGATGGTGGCCCTGTCTGCAGGTTGAAGCTTTTTTTCTCCAGACGGAGCATTATTAAATAGATAAATAAACACAGACTATATTACAAAGTTTGAACACTTTACATACTAACTCCTTTTAATTAAATTAGAAATAATTATGGAACCCTTTAACCAGTAAAAAAGAAAAATCCTTTCAAATTAAATTACCATTAATGTTCCCAATGGGGGAGATCTGTAAGGCCTCATGCACACGACCGTAGCCATGTGCACGGCCGTAGAGTGTCACCCGCGAGCCGCCCGCAAATCGTATGCCGTCTACATGGCCGCGTCCATTATTTTCTATGAGCCTGGACCGCAGAACACGGCCGTAATAAGACATATCCTTTCTTTCTGTGGTCCAGGCTCCTGTGCCATGCCCATAGAAATGAATGGGGACGCAATTCTGCCGTGGATTTTCGGGGGAACTGCGGCCGCAAAAATTTTTGTGCGCATGGGGTCTTAGGCTTCCGTCACACACACTTTAGGTGTGGCGCTTTTTTTATTTTCCTAAAAAAATGCAACAAAAAATGTTTTTGACTAACATAGTACATGCGTTTTTAATGCGGTTTTATTTCCAATGGTGTATTTTACTACCTGTGGGTTTTTTTTAGCTGTCCTATTTGCAAAACATGATTTATTCTAAAAAAAACAAAAACGCCACACATATTGACACATGCGATTTTTGAAGAGGCAAAGAAAAACTATGTTGATCTTTTGGAGAAAAATGCCACTTTGGGCGCGTTCAGACGAGCGTACAACTCGTCCGTGTGCTGTGCGTGAAATTCACGCACAGCACACTGACCCATTGTACTTCATTGGGGCCATTCACACATGCAGGATTTTTCACACAGCGAGTTTCCCTTGCATAAAAGTCACTGTACGTCCTATATTGGTGCGTTTTTCACGCACCTATCGCCCATTGAAGTCAATGGGTGCGTGAAAATCACGCACAGCACACAGATGCATCTCCATGTGCTGTGCGTGATTTAAGCATCAATTCAATTGAAAATAACTTTTTTTTAAAAGATGTGCTTTGCGAGTGTGTGAATAACGCATGCCCCTCGCAAAGCACACTGATGCATAACGGACCAGATTCACGCACGTGAATCTGATACGCTTGTATGAATGTAGCCTAAAAGCTGGAAAAATGCCAAAGCAGGACTTGCCGTGATTTGAAAAACACAACAGTAAGCCAAAAAACGCAACACAGAATAAAAGACGCCAAAACCAGGCTTGGAGCCATTTAAAAGAAAAACATCCAGCCAAAATATTTAGTATTTCCCTAATGACTTTAACCCCTTAATGACCGCCGATACGTCTTTTTACGGCGGTCATTAGTGGGCTTTATTCTAGAGCGCCGCTATTCTACGTCGCTGCTGTAGAATAAAGTAAACAGAGCAGGGAGCCGTGAAATCTCCCTGCTCTCAGCTGCCAGAAGCAGCTGAGGGCTGGGGGCGTCCCTGCTCTGCCGGGTGAGATCGATATTAGTATCGATCTCACCCGTTTAACCCTTCAGATGCGGTGCACAATAGCGAGCACCGCATCTGAATGGTTTTGGAGAGAGGGAGGGAGCTCCCTCTCATCTCACTGACACCCGGCGATAAAATCGCCGAGTGTCTGTGTCTTCTATGGCAGCCGGGGGTCTAATAAAGACCCCCAGGTCTGCCTGGAGCGAATGCCTGCTAGATCATGCCGCAGGCATGACCTAGCAGATGCCTGTCCGTTTTAAACGGACAGGCAGTAATACACTGCAATACAAAAGTATTGCAGTGTATTATAATAGCGATCGGAGCATAGGGAAGTCCCCTAGTGGGACTAGTAAAAGAGTAAAAAAGTTTAATAAAGTTAATTTTAAAAAAAAAGTGAAACAAAAAAAATGAAAAAACAATGGAAAAATTGATGTTTTCTGTTAATCCTGACTTTAAAAAAATGTGATAAAAAGTGATCAAAAAGTCGCATCTACT
Organism: Rhinoderma darwinii; assembly: GCF_050947455.1. Taxonomy (NCBI): domain Eukaryota; kingdom Metazoa; phylum Chordata; class Amphibia; order Anura; family Rhinodermatidae; genus Rhinoderma; species Rhinoderma darwinii. The sequence continues at coordinate 65,880,721 of NC_134691.1, forward strand.
CTCAAATGGTACCAATAAAAACTGCAAGTCGTCCCGCAAAAAACAAGACCTTATACAGCTATGCCGACGCAAAAATAAAAAAGTTACAGCTCTTTGAATGTGACAATGTAAAAATTTAAAAAATGGCTTGGTCATTAGGGCCCAGAATGCAAGCAGGGGGAAGGGGTTAAGCTAACATATGGCCGCAGCATTTATGCTCTGTTCACATCACATTTTTGCATCTTGTTGAAAGGTATTTTTTGGTCAAATTTACTGTTAAAAGAGAGTACAACAGGACACACAGATAAGGCTTTGTTCACATCTGCATCAGGGCTCTGTTCTGGCGTTCTGTCGGAGCTTTCCGTCAGAACGGAACCCTGACTGAAACAAACATAGGTTTCTGTTTGCATCACCACTGATTTCAATGGTGACGGATCCGATGCAAATAGTTTCCGTTTGTCTCAGTTGTGCAAGGGTTCCGACACTTTGACGGAATCAATACAGTAGTCGACTGCGCTATTCATTCTGTAAAAACGACGGAACCCTTGCACAACTGAGACAAACGGAAACCTATGGTTTCCGTTTGTTTAAGTCAGGATTCCGTTCTGAAGGGAGAACAGAGCCCTGACGCAGATGTGAATGACGCCTTATGCAGGCCCCTTTTCTGTCCTGTTGAAGAACAGGATCCAGACGGATACAATAGAAGTCAATGGCAACATGATAAGAATCCTGCTAAGTCCAGTTTTAAAGTAACTATTTTTCTAATCTTGAAAAAAACAAACAGCATCTTTCAACAGGATGCAAAAACATGGTATGAACACAACCTAACCTTCTATGTGCCACATACCTGAAAACCTTGAAAGAGAAATAGGACGTAGCCCACAAACGATACCACTAGTTCACCACCATAAGGCCTGATTTACACGAGCGCATGAGTTTTTCGCACGCAAAAAAAGCGGCGTTTTGCGTGCGAAAAGGCACATAACAGCTCCGTGTGTTTTCAGCGTATGATGCACGGCTGCGAGATTTTCTCGCAGCCGCCATCTTTATGACACTCCGTTTGGATGTTTGTAAACAGAAAAGCACGTGGTGCTTTTCTGTTTACATTCAGAGTTTGACAGCTGTTGCGCGAATCACGCAGTTCGCACGGAAGTGCTTCCGTGCGGCATGCGTGGTTTTCACGCACCCATTGACTTCCAAGGGTGCGTGATGCGCGAACAGCGCACAAAGATAGGACATGTCGCGAGTTTTTTTCAGCGGACTCACGCTGAGCAAAACTCACGGACTGTCTGCACTGCCCCCATAGACTTATATAGGTCAGTACGACACGCGTGTATAGCACGCGCGTCGCACGCACGTATATCACACTCGTGTAAACGAGGCCTAAGGCTGGATTCACACGGCTGTGTTCGATCCGTAAGATATGAACCTTATGTCGGCTGGATTTCCGGGGGACGAACACAGTTCAGGGAGCCGGAGCTCCCAGCATCATAGTTATGTATGATGTTTGGTGTCCCTGCCTCCCCGTGGGAATATTGTCCCGTACTGTAATCATGTTTACAGTAAGTGACAGTAGTCACGCAAGGGGGGGTTAGTGACTCACAACATCACGGATGACTATGATGGTAGGAGCCTGGCTCCCTGAACTGTGATCGGCCGGGGAAATGCAGCGTTACCGTAGCTCATGACAACTACTAACTGATATGGCGTACCTGATGGCGTAATTGCATTGATAAAATTTGTATTATCACTTAATATGATATGATAATCCTGATTATTGCAGTTTATTATTTTTTATTATATACTTTCAGGGTATGTGCACACAACCTCTTTTCAGACATAATGTGTTTTACGTCTCGATTTACACCTGAAAAGATGGCTCCAATATGTCGGCAAACATCTGCCCATTGCTTGCAATGGGTCTTACGATGTTTTGTGCAGACGAGTTGTCATTTTACGCGTCGCTGTCAAAAGACGGTGCGTAAAAGTACACCCGCGTCAAAGAAGTGCAGGACACTTATTGGGACGTAATTGGAGCCGTTTTCCATTGACTCCAATGAAAACCAGCTCCAATTACGTCCGTAAATGACGCCGCGAAAAACGTGTGCACTTGTAAAAACGTCTGAAATTCAGGAGCGGTTTACTCCTGAAAACAGCTCCGGAATTTCAGACGTATTTGGCATTGTCCAGTGCACATACCCTTACATTGCGCGTGCACCACCAAAAGAAATCATATTGAAACTTAGAGGAAAACAGAGCGAAATACCCATCACCCTGCCAATGCTTTTTTATGTGTCGTTGAATATTTTACATCATACTAATAAAAGTTTGTTTTTATATCTTTACATCGCTCTTTTACCCACCCCAAGTTTCATTATGCATCGTGCAGCAATGTTTCCACCATGTTAAGCTTTGTTCACTTCTGCGTTGGAGTCTCCGCTAGCGGCCTCCGTCGCAGAACCGGCAGAGATTACCAGAGAAAATAGCGCAGCATTCTGCACTATTGTCTCCGGTAAAACAACAGACACCCGATGGAGCCCATTAAAGTTAATGGGTTCAGTTGGCCGTCGGTGGTATCCATTGTGCTCCTCTGATGGAGCAGAACAATGGAACACACCAACACAGATGTGAACAGAGTACTACACAATGAGAAGTTGTTATCCAACATTAACCCGTTAGTGAACGCCCCATAGTTTTTTACGGCGGCCACTAACGGGCTTTATTCCGATGCAATAGCCTTTTCACAGCGTTGCATCGGAATAAGTAAACAGAGCAGGGAGCTGTCAAATCTCCCTTCTCTAAGCTGCCAGAGGTATCTGAAGGCTGGGGGCGTCCCTGCTCGACCAGGTGAGATCGATATTAGTATCGATCTCACACATTTAACCCCTCAGATGCGGTACTCAATAGCGAGCGCCGCATCTGAGTTGTTTTGGATAGAGGGAGGGAGCTCCATCTCATCCCACTGACACCCGGCGATAAGATCGCCGAGTGTCTGTGTCTCCCATGACAGCCGGGGGCCTAATAAAGACCCCCTACGTCTGCCTGTAGTAAATGCCTGCTAGGTCATGCCTGTGGCATGACCTAGCATATGCCGCTCCGTTTTACATGGATAGGCATAATACACTGCAATACAGAAGTATTGCAGTGTATTATAAATGCGATTGGATAATCGCATAGTGAAGTTCCCTAGTGGGACTAGTATAAAAAAAAAAAAAAAGTGAAATACAAAAAATGAAAACCCCACTTTTCCCCCTTACAAACTGCTTTATTATTAAAAAAAAACATAATAAAGTAAAAAGTTACACATATTTGGTATCGCCGCGTCCGTAATGACCCCAACTATAAACTTTTTACATCATTTAATCCGCACGGTGAACGTCGTAAAAAATAAAATAAAAAAACTTGCAAAAATTGCTGTTTTCTTTGAATCCAGCCTTACAAAAAACGTGATAAAAAGTGATCAAAAAGTCATATCTACTCCAAAATGGTACCGATAAAAATTACAAGTTTCCCTGCAAAAAAAAATGATGGCTCTTCAAATATGGAGACACAAAAACAAATAATTTTGAAAAAAAAGTGTTTTCACTGTGTAAAAGTAGTAAAACATACAAAAACTATATAAATATGGTATCGTTGCAATCGCAACAACCCGCTGAATAAAGTTATGTTATTTATACCACACGGTAAACGGCGTAAATTTAGGACGCAAAAAAAGTGTGGCAAAATTGCAGGTTTTTTTCTATTCCCCACCAAATTTTTTTTATAAAAGTTAATCAATAAAGAAGCGTATAGCGGAGTATATAGAAGATAATATAGAGAAGTGTATAGAGGAGAATATAGAGAAGTGTATAGCGGAGTATATAGAGGAGAATATAGAGAAGTGTATAGAGGAGTATATAGAGGAGAATATAGAGAAGTGTATAGCGGAGTATATAGAAGATAATATAGAGAAGTGTATAGAGGAGAATATAGAGAAGTGTATAGCGGAGTATATAGAGGAGAATATAGAGAAGTGTATAGAGGAGTATATAGAGAAGTGTATAGCGGAGTATATAGGAGATAATATAGAGAAGTGTATAGAGGAGAATATAGAGAAGTGTATAGCGGAGTATATAGAGGAGAATATAGAGAAGTGTATAGCGGAGTATATAGAGGAGAATATAGAGAAGTGTATAGCGGAGTATATAGAGGAGAATATAGAGAGGTGTATAGCGGAGTATATAGCGGAGAATATAGAGAAGTGTATAGCGGAGTATATAGAGGAGAATATAGAGAAGTGTATAGCGGAGTATATAGAAGATAATATAGAGAAGTGTATAGAGGAGAATATAGAGAAGTGTATAGCGGAGTATATAGAGGAGAATATAGAGAAGTGTATAGAGGAGTATATAGAGGAGAATATAGAGAAGTGTATAGCGGAGTATATAGAAGATAATATAGAGAAGTGTATAGAGGAGAATATAGAGAAGTGTATAGCGGAGTATATAGAGGAGAATATAGAGAAGTGTATAGCGGAGTATATAGAGGAGAATATAGAGAAGTGTATAGCGGAGTATATAGAGGAGAATATAGAGAAGTGTATAGCGGAGTATATAGAGGAGAATATAGAGAAGTGTATAGAGGAGAATATAGAGAAGTGTATAGAGGAGAATATAGAGAAGTGTATAGCGGAGTATATAGAGGAGAATATAGAGAAGTGTATAGCGGAGTATATAGAGAAGTGTATAGAGGAGAATATAGAGAAGTGTATAGCGGAGTATATAGAGGAGAATATAGAGAAGTGTATAGCGGAGTATATAGAGGAGAATATAGAGAAGTGTATAGAGGAGAATATAGAGAAGTGTATAGCGGAGTATATAGAGGAGAATATAGCGGAGTATATAGAGGAGAATATAGAGAAGTGTATAGCGGAGTATATAGAGGAGAATATAGAGAAGTGTATAGGAGTATATAGAGGAGAATATAGAGAAGTGTATAGAGGAGAATATAGAGAAGTGTATAGCGGAGTATATAGAGGAGAATATAGAGAAGTGTATAGCGGAGAATATAGAGAAGTGTATAGCGGAGTATATAGAGGAGAATATAGAGAAGTGTATAGAGGAGAATATAGAGAAGTGTATAGCGGAGTATATAGAGGAGAATACAGCGGAGTATATAGAGGAGAATATAGAGAAGTGTATAGCGGAGTATATAGAGGAGAATATAGCGGAGTATATAGAGGAGAATATAGCGGAGTATATAGAGGAGAATATAGAGAAGTGTATAGCGGAGTATATAGAGGAGAATATAGAGAAGTGTATAGCGGAGTATATAGAGGAGAATATAGAGAGGTGTATAGCGGAGTATATAGAGGAGAATATAGAGAAGTGTATAGAGGAGAATATAGAGAAGTGTATAGCGGAGTATATAGAGGAGAATATAGCGGAGTATATAGAGGAGAATATAGAGAAGTGTATAGCGGAGTATATAGAGGAGAATATAGAGAAGTGTATAGGAGTATATAGAGGAGAATATAGAGAAGTGTATAGCGGAGTATATAGAGGAGAATATAGAGAAGTGTATAGAGGAGTATATAGAGAAGTGTATAGCGGAGTATATAGAGGAGAATATAGAGAAGTGTATAGCGGAGTATATAGAGGAGAATATAGAGAAGTGTATAGCAGAGTATATAGAGAAGTGTATAGCGGAGTATATAGAGAAGTGTATAGCGGAGTATATAGAGGAGAATATAGAGAAGTGAATAGTGGAGAATATAGAGAAGTATATAGATATATATTTATAGGAGTCTATAGAGGAGAATATAGAGAAGTGTATAGCAGAGTATATAGAGGAGAATATAGAGAAGTGAATAGTGGAGAATATAGAGAAGTATATAGATATATATTTATAGGAGTCTATAGAGGAGAATATAGAGAAGTGTATAGCAGAGTATATAGAGGAGAATATAGAGAAGTGTATAGCGGAGTATACAGAGGAGAATATAGAGAAGTGTATAGCAGAGTATAGAGAAGTGTATAGCAGAGTATATAGAGGAGAATATAGAGAAGTATATAGAGGAGAATATAGAGAAGTGTATAGCGGAGTATATAGAGGAGAATATAGAGAAGTGTATAGGAGTATATAGAGGAGAATATAGAGAAGTGTATAGCGGAGTATATAGAGGAGAATATAGAGAAGTGTATAGAGGAGTATATAGAGAAGTGTATAGCGGAGTATATAGAGGAGAATATAGAGAAGTGTATAGCGGAGTATATAGAGAATATAGAGAAGTGTATAGCAGAGTATATAGAGAAGTGTATAGCGGAGTATATAGAGAAGTGTATAGCGGAGTATATAGAGGAGAATATAGAGAAGTGAATAGTGGAGAATATAGAGAAGTATATAGATATATATTTATAGGAGTCTATAGAGGAGAATATAGAGAAGTGTATAGCAGAGTATATAGAGGAGAATATAGAGAAGTGAATAGTGGAGAATATAGAGAAGTATATAGATATATATTTATAGGAGTCTATAGAGGAGAATATAGAGAAGTGTATAGCAGAGTATATAGAGGAGAATATAGAGAAGTGTATAGCGGAGTATACAGAGGAGAATATAGAGAAGTGTATAGCAGAGTATAGAGAAGTGTATAGCAGAGTATATAGAGGAGAATATAGAGAAGTATATAGAGGAGAATATAGAGAAGTGTATAGCGGAGTATATAGAGGAGAATATAGAGAAGTGTATAGGAGTATATAGAGGAGAATATAGAGAAGTGTATAGCGGAGTATATAGAGGAGAATATAGAGAAGTGTATAGAGGAGTATATAGAGAAGTGTATAGCGGAGTATATAGAGGAGAATATAGAGAAGTGTATAGCGGAGTATATAGAGGAGAATATAGAGAAGTGTATAGCGGAGTATATAGAGGAGAATATAGAGAAGTGTATAGAGGAGAATATAGAGAAGTGTATAGCGGAGTATATAGAGGAGAATATAGAGAAGTGTATAGAGGAGTATATAGAGGAGAATATAGAGAAGTGTATAGCGGAGTATATAGAAGATAATATAGAGAAGTGTATAGAGGAGAATATAGAGAAGTGTATAGCGGAGTATATAGAGGAGAATATAGAGAAGTGTATAGAGGAGTATATAGAGGAGAATATAGAGAAGTGTATAGCGGAGTATATAGAAGATAATATAGAGAAGTGTATAGAGGAGAATATAGAGAAGTGTATAGCGGAGTATATAGAGGAGAATATAGAGAAGTGTATAGCGGAGTATATAGAGGAGAATATAGAGAAGTGTATAGCGGAGTATATAGAGGAGAATATAGAGAGGTGTATAGCGGAGTATATAGCGGAGAATATAGAGAAGTGTATAGCGGAGTATATAGAGGAGAATATAGAGAAGTGTATAGCGGAGTATATAGAAGATAATATAGAGAAGTGTATAGAGGAGAATATAGAGAAGTGTATAGCGGAGTATATAGAGGAGAATATAGAGAAGTGTATAGAGGAGTATATAGAGGAGAATATAGAGAAGTGTATAGCGGAGTATATAGAAGATAATATAGAGAAGTGTATAGAGGAGAATATAGAGAAGTGTATAGCGGAGTATATAGAGGAGAATATAGAGAAGTGTATAGCGGAGTATATAGAGGAGAATATAGAGAAGTGTATAGCGGAGTATATAGAGGAGAATATAGAGAAGTGTATAGCGGAGTATATAGAGGAGAATATAGAGAAGTGTATAGAGGAGAATATAGAGAAGTGTATAGAGGAGAATATAGAGAAGTGTATAGCGGAGTATATAGAGGAGAATATAGAGAAGTGTATAGCGGAGTATATAGAGAAGTGTATAGAGGAGAATATAGAGAAGTGTATAGCGGAGTATATAGAGGAGAATATAGAGAAGTGTATAGCGGAGTATATAGAGGAGAATATAGAGAAGTGTATAGAGGAGAATATAGAGAAGTGTATAGCGGAGTATATAGAGGAGAATATAGCGGAGTATATAGAGGAGAATATAGAGAAGTGTATAGCGGAGTATATAGAGGAGAATATAGAGAAGTGTATAGGAGTATATAGAGGAGAATATAGAGAAGTGTATAGAGGAGAATATAGAGAAGTGTATAGCGGAGTATATAGAGGAGAATATAGAGAAGTGTATAGCGGAGAATATAGAGAAGTGTATAGCGGAGTATATAGAGGAGAATATAGAGAAGTGTATAGAGGAGAATATAGAGAAGTGTATAGCGGAGTATATAGAGGAGAATACAGCGGAGTATATAGAGGAGAATATAGAGAAGTGTATAGCGGAGTATATAGAGGAGAATATAGCGGAGTATATAGAGGAGAATATAGCGGAGTATATAGAGGAGAATATAGAGAAGTGTATAGCGGAGTATATAGAGGAGAATATAGAGAAGTGTATAGCGGAGTATATAGAGGAGAATATAGAGAGGTGTATAGCGGAGTATATAGAGGAGAATATAGAGAAGTGTATAGAGGAGAATATAGAGAAGTGTATAGCGGAGTATATAGAGGAGAATATAGCGGAGTATATAGAGGAGAATATAGAGAAGTGTATAGCGGAGTATATAGAGGAGAATATAGAGAAGTGTATAGCGGAGTATACAGAGGAGAATATAGAGAAGTGTATAGCGGAGTATACAGAGGAGAATATAGAGAAGTGTATAGCAGAGTATAGAGAAGTGTATAGCAGAGTATATAGAGGAGAATATAGAGAAGTATATAGAGGAGAATATAGAGAAGTGTATAGCGGAGTATATAGAGGAGAATATAGAGAAGTGTATAGGAGTATATAGAGGAGAATATAGAGAAGTGTATAGCGGAGTATATAGAGGAGAATATAGAGAAGTGTATAGAGGAGTATATAGAGAAGTGTATAGCGGAGTATATAGAGGAGAATATAGAGAAGTGTATAGCGGAGTATATAGAGGAGAATATAGAGAAGTGTATAGCAGAGTATATAGAGAAGTGTATAGCGGAGTATATAGAGAAGTGTATAGCGGAGTATATAGAGGAGAATATAGAGAAGTGAATAGTGGAGAATATAGAGAAGTATATAGATATATATTTATAGGAGTCTATAGAGGAGAATATAGAGAAGTGTATAGCAGAGTATATAGAGGAGAATATAGAGAAGTGAATAGTGGAGAATATAGAGAAGTATATAGATATATATTTATAGGAGTCTATAGAGGAGAATATAGAGAAGTGTATAGCAGAGTATATAGAGGAGAATATAGAGAAGTGTATAGCGGAGTATACAGAGGAGAATATAGAGAAGTGTATAGCAGAGTATAGAGCAGTGTATAGCAGAGTATATAGAGGAGAATATAGAGAAGTGTATAGCGGAGTATATAGAGAAGTGTATAGCGGAGTATATAGAGAAGTGAATAGCGGAGTATATAGAGAAGTATATAGATATATATTTATAGGAGTCTATAGAATACACACTATGGTTCTGAGCTGAATGTACAAGGTGCTAAGGATAGGGATAGGCAGGACCCGGGAACGAGCATATCACATAAGTGCTGGACCCCCGCGTGTGAACTGCATACAGCACCTTATAATAACAGGCAGGTTTCTCATCTGCCGGCATTATCCTCATTCCAGTAACAGGTTATGCGAAGAAGTTGTGGAACATTTCACCGTAACAGACATTCTAGCACTTGTAGTTCCACAATTTACTTTCTCAATAGACTATACTGGAAGTGCAGACCGGGCAGGAGTTTCTATAGAACTGTGTATTATAATATACATCTGTGGGCAGTTATTACCTTGCAGGTGCACAGACGCTGTGTAACCGCTGAATGATGAGATAAAGCCGCTCTACACTCCTCTCCCCGCCCACACACTGTTCCAGGGAGAACGTGACCAATGACAGTGCGGGGAACATTCGTCTCAGCTACTGTTTCCTGTGAGAGGCGTGCTGTGGTTGGCTACTGAGACGGTTGGAGTTCCTATAGTTACCAGCCTGCTACTTGTTTGAAGAAATGGATACATTGTTTGGTACATTGTTTAGAACGGAAGGGGAAGGCACTGAGCCGCCGGGCACCTGCACGATACACGAGGATTTTGTCTGGAAATGAAGGGTTATTACATAGTCAGCTACAGGTTTGCCTTGCAGCACATATAGCTGGCACATGCAGGCAGAGCTGGCTGGGGTGGCACACAGTATATGTAGCTTCACCAGGCTGGTGGGGTCAGCAGCTTTCAATAATGTTATAGAATTACTATTATTACATTTTATGTATGAATCCAACTCCTAAATTATGTGATCATGTCAATATAATAATGGATTGTCAGCAAATTAATATTTTTTTGTATAATTAAGCAAATGAATGTTATATTTTTGTATAATTAAGTTATACATTTTCTAATATACTTTGTGTATTAATTTCTCACAGTTTTTAAGATCTCTGTTTGTTGTTTTTCAGTAGGAATATTCCTTGTTTACTTCCAGTGAATAAAACTCTGTCCATGGTCATGTGATGGACACACAGGTGCACAGCTCGTTACAGTTAGGCAGGATTCACACGAGCGTGTGCGTTCTGCGCTCGCAAAAAACGCTGCATTTTTTGCGCGTTGCACTTCCGTGTGTCATCAGTGAATGGTGTGTGGCTGCGTGATTTTCCTTATGACACGCGTTTTAGAAAAAGAAATGAAGGAAGTGCTTTTATTTTTTCCTTCATTTCTTTATCTACTATTGCACGAATCACGCGCAAGTGCTTCTGTGTGCTGTGCGCAATTTTCACGCGCCCATTGACTTCAATGGGTGCGTGATGCGCGAAAAACGGCCAAGTATAGGACATGTCGTGAGTTTTACGCAGCGGACATACGCTGCGTGAAAATCAGACTGTCTGAATGGCCCGATTCGCTAACGTAGGTCCGTGCGACGCGCGTGTTTTTCACGCGCGTATCATGGACGTTAAACACGTTTGTGTGAATAAGGCCTTACAGTATGTGTATCAGAGCTGTGTCTAGTAATGAGCAGTGTTCAGGTAGATAACTGGACGAACCGGGAGGGTAGACAAGCGTTTACCCACTAAGCAGTGAATACGCCAGTAGCGCTAAACTGCAGCTAGTCGTGATATAATCTCTGGAAAAACCAAAAACAGGCAGGCTATCCCAGCAACAGGACAGTGATATACGGACCATATGTCAGCAGTATTTCTTGGACTGAACACACTGCAGGGAGTCGGGCTCTTAGCATCATAGTTATATATGACGCTAGGAGTTCCTGCCTCGCTGCGGAAAACTGTCCCGTACTGAAAACATGATTACAGTATGGGAAAGGTTTCCGGCAGCGAGGCAGGAACTCCTAGCGTCATATATAACTATGATGCTAGGAGCCCGACTCCCTGCAGTGTGTTCAGTCCGGGAAATACTGCCTACATAATGCGAAGGTCGGATTCACATGAGCATGTTCGGTCAGTGATATACAGACCATATATCACTGACCGGACGTGCTCGTGTGAATCCGACCTTCGCATTATCATTGCATACCAATCAAGGCTTTTCTAAGGATGCCAGTCGCATGGTTACGTGTAGTGCACCATGCCGGCTTACAGCCTATTAGTTATGCCTATACTATTGGATAGGCCCAGCACCTTCTAAGTGTACACACACTAAGGACTGACACCCCATTCTCCCCCAACATCTCCACTAGGGAACTCCACAGTTCAAACTCCAGTACTGATCGCTTATGTAATGCTTTGGTATAATCAGTATACCAAAGTATTATTGCCCGTCAGTGTAAGGGTATGTTCACACGCAAACGCCAAATACGTCTGAAATTACGGAGCTGTTTTCGCCTGAAAACCGCCTGAATTACAGACGTTTTTGCATGTACCCGCGTTTTGCGCATCTTTTACGGACGTAGTTGGAGCTTTATTTCATTGGAGTCAATGAAAAACGGCTCCAAAAACGTCCCAAGTAGTGTCCTGCACTTCTTTGACGCGGGCGTAATTTTACGTACCGCCTTTTGACAGCGATGTGTAAAATTACACCTCGTCTGCACTGAACATCGTAAAACCCGTTGCAGGCAATGGGCAGATGTTTGCAGACGTATTGGAGCCGTTTTTTCAAGCGTAATTCGAGGCGTCTGAAAATAGGTTGTGTGCACATCCTAATAGGCATACAGTCATGGCAGGCCTGGGGGCCTTTGTTAGGCGTGCGGCTACCATTGCAACCCATTGGCGTCCAGTGATCGGGTTTGCAGTTCACCAATGGGTGACAGAGGGAGCCCTCTTTCTCCCTCAAACCACTTATATGCTGTGGTTGCTATTAAATGCAGCATTTAAGGGGTTAAACGGCTGGGATCGGAGGTTTCTCTGATCCCGGCCGTTGTAGTAGGAGCCCGTGTGTCACTCACAAAAATTAACCCCCTCAAGGGGTTAAAAAATGGGCCATTTGTCACAGGATGCTGAGGAGCAAGTGTCAGAATTTTAAATGTTAAGCACAAAATCTCTGCAAAAGTGGAGCTACATTTTTTTCCTAAGCATTAGAGTACTGCCAGTTTTGAAAGCAAACTTTTTTTAATAAATCAATGTTTTATGTGTCCTTAAACAACTTTTAAATTTACTTTTATTAAAAATGTTTTTTCTTTTTAATATACAGCTACTATGTATCCTGAATACATAGAAACTGTATCATTTTGAGTTGAGTCCGTCAGGTCAGCTGTACTGACGGCTCGGCTGTGTCCTGCATGTCTCTGACACACATGATCCCCCCTAATATCAATCACATCTAAATTCATAACTAGATATTACTGCTAAAATGTGGTAATAAAACGTGTCACAATTATAGACAAACACAATCTAATTAAATTGTACTGTTCATGTCTTTTATTGAGCAGATTAGATAAACATCCAAAGTTCAAGGAGAAAAAGTAAGTGAACTCTTGAATTTAATAATCTGTAGATCCCCTCTAGCATCAATCACCTCCACCAAGCATTCCATTATTAAGAAGTAATTGAGGAGGAGTTTACAGGAGGAATTTTGGACCATTCCTCCCTACAAATTTGTTTCAGTTTATAAATATTATTGGGATGGCTTGCACGCACAGCCCTCTTCTGGTCATTCCATAGCATCTCGATATGGTCATTCCAAAACACAAATCTTCTTTTTTAATCAGTTTTATTGTTATGGAATCACCAGTTGAGCAATTCACACGGTGGACGTTTATGGAATTGTTAGGTGAGCGATTCCCTAAAGGCTGCTGGAGACTGTCAAGAACGAGCGTGCAAATAAATCCGCAACCCCGAAATCCGTCACAACCCTGATCAACAGAATCTAAGGCTACTCTATGGTTTTCGCCAGAGCCCACCGCAAAGGAAGGTTGGACTTTGCAGCATAGAACCCTGGTTGTTTTAACAGAGTTCGGTGTTGAATAAGAGGTGCAATGCAGGCAATACCAGAGCAGATAACAAGATAGCCAGAGGGTAAACAGGAAGTCCAAATCACAAAGCTAGTGAAAATCAGGGATTGCTGAGGTCAAAACCAGTTGTGAGCAGAAAGTCGAAATCAGTAAGCAAAGTGTAATCCAGAGACAAGCCGAGATCTGGTTCCAAAAAGAGCAAGTCGTCAAAGGTACAGGGTATAGTCACTAACTTGATCAAACCTATGAGACAAGGAAAATCACAAGCAAAGAAGACAAAACCAAACCAGAATTAAATACTCCACCGTTCAATCTTGATAGGGAGAAAGACAGAGAAATGGAATAGTCTCAACAACTAAAACCAGAACCGCCCAGAAGCTAGACTAGTAGTCATGGTAATCTTAAAGGGACGGACGTTTCCAGTGTTTTTCTAAGTTTGTCTTCAGCAGGTCTTTTGCTGTAACTCTTGGGTTCTTTCTCACCTCTTTAAGGATTTCCTGATGTGCCCTTAGAGTAAACTTAACAGGACACCCACTCCTAGGGAAGAGTAGCAATATGCTTGATTTTTATCCATTTGTAGGCAATTTGTCTAACTGTGGATTTATTTTTGTGGAGGGGGTGGGTAATACAGATACAAAAATGGCAATGTAAACAAGCCTTGTTGGAAAGTGCGTCCCTTGACTCCACTAGAGAGCCACATTTGAGGCCACCATAATGTTACTGGTTGATCTATGTAATCCATAAATCTGCCCAGACTAATCAATTCTCCATGTCAGGAACATGCACTGTTACCAAGTATGCATCCGTGAAACAAACAACACTGAAAAATGGATTTAAAAGGCAGACTTAAAAAAAAAATGCTCGTACATTTATTAAAAGGTATGGCAGGAAATTAAGAACTTGACAAAAGCATTGGAGAATTTGTGAGGAATGTTCAAGACCCAATTATAATAGAAACTGAACATCACATTCTTCAGAACCGGTAGTCTGCCTTATATAAAAATGTCAATGTGTCTTGTAATTTTCAATTTGCCCCTTTACAAATGACTATATGATTGCAAATAAATATCTGTGTTCTCATTATTCAGAAGCAGAGATTGTGTTTATTTACCCAGTTGTACTTTAGTACACAGAATATATGACTAAATGAGTGACTCCTGGCCTTGGCTTCATAAAATGACTACAATACTTAGGTTTGTATTGAATAATTGCATGGCCCATAGCCATTAAAAATTAGTTTGCCATGTATTTAAGGCACAGTAGAAATAGAACAAGGTTGAAAAACTACAAATATTTTTACTAGTCAGATCGTTTTATTTAATACGCAATTTTACATCCTTCAAAAGGATTCCAGTAGAACCTATATGTGCGCTAGTACCGTATAACAAAAGGAAGAGCTGCTTTTCAGTCATACAATATTCCACAGAGTCCATTATCTCCGGCCTTGCATTTGTTCTTCTGCTCTCAGCTTTACTTAATTAAACATACCTTGAACTGCATTTCCCCAAGAAAACACTTAACTTTCTCACATTCTTTATACAGCTCTGTGTTAATATGATCTTTAACAATCACTGTTTTCCTTGACGAATCTCCAGTGCTTAGCCGAAGGTGTCATAGCAAATGTAAATGAAAGATAGTTTGTCATTCACCTTGAAAAATTAAAAAAAACATCTAATATAATAATTACTTTAAGTTGTTTTAATCTCTGTCTCCCCCTGTCCTATTACATCGTTTTCTCTAAGAATTAGATATATAGACCTTGAAAATATGAAGCAACTTCTGTGTCAAGTGGCGCACTTCAACAATCAATAGCATTCTTCACCGCGTTACACGTTGATAGCAAATGCAAAATCGCTTGGAGATGCTAAGGAGAATGTTATTTTATGAAATTTTGAAGACCATAAATTGTGTATATAAATTAAGATATTGTATATTTTTTTCTTAGAGATACAGTATGTTGTTTTTACATTTTATCATTTCCAATATCGGGTTGATTCCTAGAATCAATGTTATGACCTGCAATTGGATCAATTCATTCGGATGGGACTATTTAGTATTATAATTTCAAGATATTTACTATTTAGTATTATAGTTTCAAGATATTTAGTATTATAGTTTCAAGATATTTACTATTTAGTATTATAGTTTCAAGATATTTACTATTTAGTATTATAGTTTCAAGATATTTACTATTTAGTATTATAGTTTCAAGATATTTACTATTTAGTATTATAGTTTCAAGATATTTACTATTTAGTATTATAGTTTCAAGATATTTACTATTTAGTATTATAGTTTCAAGATATTTACTATTTAGTATTATAGTTTCAAGATATTTTGAAGAGTTCTCTGAATCTGTAAAGCAGTTTTTACTCTTTACAGATACTTCTGCTTCTACGTGAGTTCATGGATCTGTTATTAACAACCAAGGATCTAGCAGTCAAAAATTGTCAAAGCAGACGGCCAAGGTACAGGAAGAGTAAAAGATCTAGAAAATATCTTCCAGAGTAATTGCATTTCTGTGAAAGCAAAGATCAGAAGTATCCAAGCATTTGTAGTTGTTCTTTATGAATATAAAAAAAGAACAATAAAGAAAATTGGCAAAGTATTACAGGGGTTGTCTGAGCTATTAAAATTGATGGCCTATCCTTAGGATAGACCATCAATATTAGATCAGTGGGGGTCCGACTCCCGACACCCCCGCCGATCAGCTGTTTGAAGGGGCTATGGCACACATTCGTACTTGCACGTGCCGTTACATTAAGTGGTCGTGCAAGGTATTGCACCACTATTGGTATTGCACCATGGTCTCATTAACCCCTTAAAAGGGTTGTCCAGGAAAAAACTAATTCTAAAAAGTGTCCCCCAGCATTGGTTAGCCTTCCCTAATACACCCTATTAAACTTCTAACCAGTTTCTGTTTGATCTCCATCGTCAGTGCTGCTCTTTCTGTTTGTTTACATCCCTTGCTGTCTGTTTCCTGTCTTGTAACCCACCATACCCATGATCCCCTGCTGCATCTGAGGAGACAGTTGCATCCCCCACTTCCTCCAAAGCATCTCAGCTATTTGCATACTGCCACACCCCTCTATGGTCACAGGGTCCTTCCCTGCTTTAATTACAAATTACAGGCAGCTCCCTCCCTGCACACTAATCATCATTATCCTTTGTGACTCCATCTATCCCTGATCTAAGTACAGGCACCCATCTCCCTCCCCCGACCCTTTCACAGCCTGATAAATGTGTATCTGATAAGTCTGCCCACTCCACCTATGTCAGACATCTTGGTACACACAATCCAGTCAGCACATTTTTCTCACCTACTGCTGGATCTGTTCCAAGAGATCCTGTATTAGGCCCTGTTCACACTGAGTTTTTTTTGCTTGCAGAAAATTCTGCCTCAAAATTCTGTCTTGAATTTGGTGGCAGATTTTGACCTGCCTGCACTCCGTTTGCCACGTTTTTTTTGCCTGCGGCCATTGAGGGAAAAAGAAGCGACATGCCCTATCTTCGGGCATTTACTCCTCTGACCTCCCACTGACATCAATGAGAGGCAGAGAAAGTGTTATTCGCATGGCAAACGGCGTGCAGGCAGATCAAAATCTGCCTCAAAATTCAAGTGGAAGTTTGAGGCAGAATTTTCTGCTTGCAAAAAACTGTGTGAACAGGGCCTTACAGTGATGAAAACACCAAACACTACTCCAAACAATGGTAAAACTTTTCTTTTTTTACATAATTTACTATAAATGTATGTGTGGCCGCAATTCCACCAAAAATCCATGGGAGAATTGTGGCCCCATTCATTTCTATGGGCCCATGCACACGACCGTGGTTTCCAAGGTCCATGCATGGCCCAGGAGCCTGGACCACAGAAAGAACTGACATGTCTTATTACGGCCGTGTTCTGCGGTCCAGGCTCGTAGAAAATAATCTGCACGGCCCACGCGGGCGGCTCGCGGGTGACACTCCGTGACCGTCCGATTCGAAAATCATGGCCGTGCACATGGCTACGGTCGTGTGCATGAGGCCTTAGTGTGTCTCAATATTATTTAATACATATATATATATATATATATATATATATACAGATCAAGCAATATAACCACATCCTGTTATTGAGAGAGATATATATATATATAATATATATATTTTTTTTGGTTTGTGTGTGTGTGTATATATATATATATATATATATATATATATACACACAGGAGGTGTCGTGTTAGAAGAGAGACAAGGCGGCCAGGCAGCGCAGAAAATCCTAGAGTGAAAGAAGAGGAGGTGTGGACGACGAGATAGGAGGAGCGGGGCGTGTTCTATAAATGATGACGCTCCGTGTCTTTGCTAAGACAGCACTTCTGACTGTGTAGAGACACGGCGCGGCATCAACTACCTTTAGGCTCTAGTCACACGACAGGGTCCGAGTATTGCATTCGTATTTTGCATCCGTTCAGGGCCATCTTTCCGTTTTTGGACAGTGAAGTGAGAGACTTCTCCTGGATCGGAATCCCCGGCCACAGCTGTGGGGATTCTGCTTCAGAAGTCCCTGACGTCACTGTGTCTATATATGGAGAGTGAAGGCAGGGACTTCTCCTGGAGCGGAATCCCCGGCCACATCGCCGGGAATTCTGCTTCAGAATTCCCTGACGTCACTGTATCCATATATGGACAGTGAAGGCAGGGACTTCTCCTGGAGCGTAGTCCCCGGCCACATTGCGGGGGATTCCGCTTCAGAAGTCCCTGACGTCACTGTATCCATATATGGACACAGTGAAGTCAGGGACTTCTCCTGGAGCGGAATCCCCAATCCCCGTCACAGCGTTGCCGAAGCTGTGGCCGCGGATCGGGGATTCCGCTCCAACAGGGAGCAAAAAAACACCCTCCTCCTCACATGTACTTCGCACTGTGAGGAGGCGAAGGAGAGAGCGAGCAATGGAAGACACAGCCGTCACACTACACACCGACACCAAATAGTTCAAATTGAAGACGCAGCCATATCATTTAACAGGGCATGCGTGGTGGAGTGTGTGTCAACCACGCATGCTTTAAGCAGATCTAGAAACACGTGGTACAGTTACATAATTTGTGACGTAAGCGTACACTCTGAAAACCGAACAGGAAGTTAGCTAGCCAAGCTAATGGACGGATCTGCAGAAGAAGTGCCAATTTTGAATTACCGAGCGGTCACGTGACTGAAGATTGGATACGCCGCTACATTCATCAGATCAAATGTAAGTATATTGCAAAGTTACTTGTGTTCCATTATTTAGTTTAACTAAATGTGATTTTTTTGCTTCCGGAAAACACCTTAATGACCAAGCCATTTTTTAAGTATTTCCATCGTCTCATTCAAAGAGTTATAACTTTTTTATTTTTGCGTCGACATAGCTGTAAAAGGTCTTGTTTTTGTTTTTGCGGGACAAGTTGTAATTTTTAATAGCACCATTTTGGGGTACATAGAATTTATTGATTAACTTTTATTAACTTTTTTTTGGGGGGAATAGAAAAAAACCTGCAATTTCACCACACTTTTTTTGCGTCCTAAATTTACGCTGTTTACCGTGTGATATAAATAACACAATAACTGTATTCAGTGGGTTGTTGCCTTTGCAACAATACCAAATTTGTATAGTTTTTGCATGTTTTACTACTTTTACACAGAAAAAAACACTTTTTTTCACAATTATTTGTTTATGTGTCTCTACATTTGAAGAGCCGTAACTCTTTTATTTTTTCGCCGATGCAATTGTATGAGGGCTTTGTATGAGGGCTTTTTTTTTTTGCGGGACGACTTGTAGTTTTTATCGGTACCATTTTGGAGTAGATTTTTTTAACACTTTTTAATCACATTTTTTTAAGGCTGGATTCAAAGAAATTTTTGCATCTTTTTTTATTTTATTTTTTACGACGTTCACAGTGCGGGTTAATTGATGTGATAAGTTTTATAGTTGGGGTAGTTACGGACGCGGCGATACCAAATATGTGTAACTTTTTTACTTTATTTTGTTTGTTAATAATAAAGCAGTTTGTAAGGGGAAAAAGTGTTTTTTTCATTGTAATTTTTTTTTCACTTTTTATGAAACTTTTTTTTTTACTTTTTTACTAGTCCCACTAGGGGACTTCACTATGCGATTATCCGATCACATTTATAATACACTGCAATACTTCTGTATTGCAGTGTATTATGCCTGTCCGTGTAAAACAGACAGGCATCTGCTAGGCCATGCCAGAGTCATGACCTAGCAGGCATTCACGACAGGCAGATCTGGGGGCCTTTATTAGGCCCCCAGCTGCCATCGGAGACACAGGCACTCCAAAACCGTCTCTCCAAAACCACTCAGATGCGGCGCTCGCTATTGAGTGCCGCATCTGAGGGGTTAAACGGGTGAGATCTATACTAATATCGATCTCACCCGTTCGAGCAGGGATGCCCCGAGCCCTCACCTACCTCTGGCAGCTGAGAGCAGGGAGATTTAATGGCTCCCTGCTCTGTTTATTTATTCCGATGCAGCGCTGTAAAAAGGCTATTGCATCCTAATAAAGCCCGTTAGTGGCCGCCGTAAAAACACCATGGGGCAGTCACTAACGGGTTAAAGAGGAAAAGAGAACCATGTAAACAATGAAGAGGCTGCAGCACTTGTATGAACGCTGCGGCCCTTTCAAACAGATTATCGGCGAGTGGGCCGAAAGTAGGACCCTCACCGATCTGACATTGATGGGCCATCAATTTTAATAACCAAGATAACCCCTTTAAGACTAAACATTTTTCTGAGAATACTATGGACATCAGAGAAAACAAAGTAGATATTCGTCCAACAAAGCATATTCTTCCGCGTGAACCACAAATATCTAGATTAATCTATTTCATTTTTGGACCTTTATTAGCCAGCTCCACTTTGAAGAGTTGAAGGGAAGAAAAAAATGTGAAGGACAAACAACAAGATGGATAAATACAATTACAGAAATGATGTCATCGAAAAGCATAAAGAGCCAAAAATAGAAAAGCACATTCTAAAGCCCCAATATACATATTCACAAGGATATAGTTTTCTCCTACAAAAGAAATGTATCCCCTAACCACAGGATAGGGGATACATGTGTGATCGCTGGCAGCGATAAGGAGAACGGGGGACCGAAAGTCCCCCGAAGTTCTCCATGACAAACTTCGGACTTCCGGCGTCTGCGCAGTTCAATAAAAATGAAAGGAGCGCTGGTCACGCATGCGCACAAGCGCGACCTGTGCACAAGTCATTTCAATGGAGCTGCCGACAGACACCGGAGCTGCCGACAATCTTTCGGTCCCCCGTTCTCCTTATCGCTGGCTGTCCCAGCGATCCCACATGTATCCCCTATCCTGTGGATGGAGGATGGATGTCTTTTGTAGGAACAACAGCTTCATTGGCATCGCGCTGTAGCAGCCATAGCGGCTGCTAGCGGAGCCTCCGGCCATGGGAGGGGGGGCCGTGCTGGCGGGTGACGCGTGCCCCCTCATGCTGCGTTGCACCGTAGCAGCCGCTACAGCGGAAGTTACGCTACTGGTCTGCAGTCTGGGCTCTTGGGCTGCTTTCCCAAATTTCAAACCTGCTTGAGTACGTTAGAATGTTCCCTAGGCTCTCCTCCCTTCTCTTCTCATGTCCATCAATGTGAGTGTCCTACACATTCTGCTTTCTATTAGGTGCAGCAAGACGTGTATATCTCAAACATGAACAGGAAGCCAGACAAGCAGAGGTTTTACTAAACAGAAATGACCATGCCCCGACACCAATGTATGCAATAAAATTGAGGCGCAAGGTCCTGTCAGGGCAGTACCTAGATATTTCCTATTACAATGTTTGCATTGTCCGTGTCTATGGAGCTCACAGCCAATAACAAAGGTACTCAAAACATAGCAATCTTATCATAGAACTTGTAACACACACCTTGTGGTTTTTATCCTAATGACTGGAAGGCAAAGGGCTTGTCTTGTTTAAAAAAATCTAATTTTTGATACCCTAAGGCTGGATTCCCATGGGTCGGGTACGCTGTATAAAAATCATGCAGCATGTCCGACCTGGTACCCGCAGTACATTCTGTCTGCGTTTTTTATTAACGGCATTTCCGCTGTGTAAGAAAGCGCTCAGTCCGTCTTCTCTCCGCGTAGTACGGCCTCCTACGTTGACGTTACAGGCCATGTGACGCTGCAGCCTGTGATCAAACATCATAACCCAAACTGCAGGAAGAAGGAGGGTGTTTTGGGTAAATATGATTTTATTTATTTTTTCCGGAGTTGGGATTTTTGCAGCGTAACCGCTGCAAATACGCCACAAAATCGCATTTTTGTTGCGGGTTTTGCATTCCTATTGAAATTAATAGGGAAAACCTGACACAGAAAATAAACAAAAATGCAGCATAAATTGACATGCTGCGGAATTAAATTCTGCACCGCAGGTCAATTTATCAACGTTTACGCTTCATTTACTAAATCTCATCCACTTTACTGTTACTGTAAATGCAGCAGAATTTCCACACACAATACCGTTGCTGAAATTCTGCAGCGTTTACGCTACGTGGGAACCCGGCCCAATAGGGAATTCTGAAAATAGAGGAGGGTTTCCCCCTCTGGACCTTCATCTATTAGTCGGAGCAGAGCGTGGTAACAAAAAGTGTCTTGCGGTCTGGAGAACACGACACATCCATGCATTATACAGTCAGCCTACTGATTTTAATGCTATTTCATATGATGGCAAACGTTCAAATATTTTTTGTTTGCAATTTGAATTTTTTTTTTTATAAAATTGTACCGTTTGCCAAATGTAGACTTCTCTCCTCTCTTGAGAATTTAGAATTGAGTCCATCAGTAGGTTTAATTTTTATTAGGGATTTCATCTGGATAAAATAATAAACACCCGAGATGGGAATAACCCTTTAATTTGCTGCTAGGGTCCCCCAAGGATTACAGATCATTATTGGGGTCCCAGCAGCATATCTTTTGGGGACTCTTCTAATAAAAAAAGGATCCTACGTAGATAACCTCTTTTAGACTGGCTTTAAATGCAGCACTGCTTTTCTGCTCTGGATTTTGCTACAAATCCACAGTTTAAAAACCTCATTCAAATGTATTGTACTAGAATTTGGAATTTGTACTGAAATTACACGACAAATTTATCATGTCTTAACATGGCCCTAATGTAATAATATTAGTTTTTTTCTTAGGCTAAGTTCACACTACCGTCATCTTCCGTTTAGCACTCTTCCGTCAATGGTAATTATTTTGTTTTAGTTGCATTCCGTTTGCCTCCGTTCCCTATGTTTCCGTCTTTTTTTCACGGAAGCAAAAGTGCTGCAGACTGCACTTTTGCTTCCGTGAAAAAAACCGGAATCTAATTAGTTTCAATACGATTCTCTATAACATAACTTTAACGAATTATTAGTTTTGCATTTGTTTTAATAGTTCTTGAGATATCACATTTATGAACATTTATGGTTTATGGAGATCTGCAACATCCTCAACATCTAAAAGCATTGAAAGACATTTTTGTTATATTCCAAACTGTGAATTTCGCAGAAGGACAAAAAGCAATCAATCACAATTCAAGACAAGTCACTAACAGAATAAAGTATTCACCTCCTTAAAAGTACATCATGTTCACTCTGAGCTGTTATCATGTGGGTTTCAATTTTTGCCTGTAATCGGCCATTTTTTCCGGCGTGCCTTAGTAAAGATGTTGGAGTTGTTTCATTTCCTTTCTCTGTTCAATTATTGCCTGCTCCAGTTTCAAAATCTTTCAACAAAAGAATATAGAATTTGAGATTTGCTGCACCCAGCTTGCCTAGATAACATAAAAAGCAGAGTAGAGCCATCATGAACAGACTAAATCAATAGAATATAATTCATCGGTTGGCAAGAAATAATCATATAGATTCGGAAAAGTGAGGAAAAAAGTACAGCGCTATTTCCCTGTTGTTTTACTTGAGCTTGTTATTTTGATTAACAATTAACCTGAAAAATACATATTTGTACTTATCTGTGGTGTTAGAAAAGATTGATGGCACTTATCATTGTATACAGATGAATGTTTTCTTAAAATGCACAGTACATTGGGGTGAGATAGACAACAGACTATTCCTTGTACAGAACTTTTGCTGTCTGCACTGTGTGTTATCTTGAAATCTGTTCTTAGGCTGCAACTAATACAGCCACAATAAGGCTCTGTTCACATCTGCGTTGGGGTCCCGTTCTGACGTTCCCTCTGAGGTTTCCGTCAGAATGGGACCCTGAGCAGACACAAACTGACACCGGCGGAAACCAGAGGTTTCCGACTCCATCACCAGAGGGGCTGTAGTTTTGGTACAATTTTTGATCACTATTCAATTTTTTTACGGAGGCGTTCACCTTGTGGGATGAATAATGTTATATTAAGGTTGTCTCTAAGGGCATGTTCAAACGTGGCGGAATTCTGCAGACACTGTCCGAATCAATGCCGCACATAAACTGCTTTGCAGATTCCTTTGCCTAAAATGTGAAGGAAAATGCTGCGCATTAGTCATTGCGGATTCAGGTGAAGAGTTCAACCTGCTCTCTTTTAAAACATTCCATCTCAGTCTGGCTCTAGACCTCGAAACACATAGGTCCAGCCAGAATGATGAAATATCCTGTTCGCGAAAACAATCCGCAACGCACCACACATTACATCTGTGGATTTCATTGCGTAATTTTGCAACTCAGCTGAAGTCAATGGAGAAATTACGCCACAAGTACGCATCAAGTCCGCAACAGCCAGTGTATGCTGCGGACACCAAATTCCGCACCGCAGCCTATGGTCCGCATCGTCTGCACGAAGATAACTAAAAAGGATGGAAACCAATGGACAGACCGTCTGCTGCGGATTTCCACAACAATTCCGCCACGTGTGAGCGTGCCCTAAGAGATTTATAGAGGGCAAATATGACATTTAGATTTCTCTTATTTTTATTTTTTTTATTTTTTTTTACACCGAAATCTTATTTGCTTTTGCAGCTGCTGCTTGACATTAAGTACTGCTGTTTAGCTTAGGCCCGTGCACTTCGCGTTCAACCATATTTTTAAAGTGTACATTATGAAAGCTCCCGACTAAGGCCCCATGCACACGACCGTAAAAAACCTCCGTTTTTGCGGACCGCAATTGCGGTCCGCAAAAACTGAGCCATTCACTTTCATTGAACACTGACACCTTTCCGTAGCACTATGGAAGGGTGTCAGTGCCGTGGAAATGTTCCGGGAATTATGGAACATGTCCGTTCTTTCGCATTTTGCGGCCCGTGCTCCCATACTTTGTATGGGAGCACAGCCCGAAAATGCGGCCGTCAGTCAGCGGCCGGCCGTGCCCGCAATCGCGGGCCGTGATTGCGGGCACGGTCGTGTGCATGGGGCCTTAGGCCCCATGCTCACGACAGTATTTTTGATCAGTAATTACTGACAGTGAATACTGACAGTAATTACGGACCCATTCATTTCTATTGGCCACAGACACCTTTCAGTATTTTTACAGATGGGTGTCCGTGCTAAAAAAATTATAGAACCTGTCCTATTCTTGTCAGTAATTACGGCAAGGACTCTCCCATAGAAGTCTATGGGAGCTTCCGTAAATACGGACTGCTACTGATGTGCATCCGTATACCGTCCGTATTTACTGAAGCATTGCTAGGCAACATGTTGATGATATGATTTGCAACCTCCCTCTTTTTGTAAGGATCCGTATATTTGGATATATGGATGGAATACGGACCGTATTCACGGACACCCTTTCGTGTATACTAATGAAATACGGATACCTACTGATCAATATTTATTGACAGTATTTCTGGATAGATGAAAATACTGTCGTATGCATGGGGCCTTACACGCTGAAGTTGTCCGTAAGGTTCCATTAGCCCGACCTATGTCAAAAGAGATGTTTTTTGGCCTCCGTGCTGATATACATCAGTATGCCATCTTTTTTGAAGGATAAAATAGAGTACTAGACTATACTATTCCATTCCCCCGGGTTTCCTCAAATTTTTTTATATTGCGCTGTATCACATTTAACATGGGAGTCTATGGGTGACGTATACCAGTGCATGACTGTCATGATCTGTGGGTATGTGGACCCACTGGGTCTCACCGCCATAGCGGTATAGCAACTGGCCAAGCAGGGTACAAAGTCAATGTCTATTGTTTGGATAAAGGTACCTGTGGCAATTCAGACAGTAGCGATGGTTTAGGCTCGGATGGAATTCTGGCAGCAGGCAGACAACAGGTGCGGAGAAACACAGCGGGTGTAGTAGGCGACACAACACGACTGCAACTCAGTATAGCACAGGAACACGGTAGCACGGGAAACAGGATGCAGGAAGGGGAACACTGGAACTGAAAACCACTCACGTAACCATTTGCAAAGACAGACACGGGTAGATACAAACAACGCTTCGGCAAGGAAGGAAGGGGCTGGGCCCTTCTTATAGTCCACGGTGATCTGGAAGCAATCAGCTCAATCTCACACATGTGTGCGCTCTGGCTCCTTAAGGCTAGACTGAGCTAGCGAGCGCACCCTAGTGGTCACTGCGGAACAGGACGGCCGCATGTGCAGACATCTCTGGAGAGAAGGGCGTCGACAGGATGGGAGGAGTTCGTGGTAAGCGACCACGGACATTACAATGACATATGAAAAAAGAAGTAGAAAAAAATGCTGCACTGGTATCTGGTCCTAGAAATGCTGGGTAGCTTTATTCACCAAAACATTATGACGTATCGACTCTACCGTGGGACTTTCTCAAGCAGTTACCAATAGCATTAATTGCTTGAGAAAGATTACTGGCTCATTTGATTGTGTAACATTTACACATTTTTGTTTTCTGTTGTACATGATTCCATGTGGGTTATCAGTTATTAAATTATTAACCACTTTGCATTTCATCTCTTAGAATACCTTCAAATATTTTACATATCACAGACGTCAGCCTTAGGTCTTATTTACACGAATGTGTAATACGTCCGTGCAACGCGCGAGATTTTCACGAGCGTCACACGGACCTATATTAGTCTAAGGGGCCGTGCAGACAGTCCGTGATTTTTACGCAGCGTGTGTCCGCTGCGTAAAACTCACGACGTCCTATATTTCTGCGTTTCTCACGCATCACGCACCCATTGAAGTCAATGGGTGCGTGAAAATCACGCGCACCACACGGAAGCACTTCCGTGGGACGCCCGTGATTCGCACAACAGCAGTAAAAAGTATGATTGAAAACAGAAAAGCACCACATGCTTTTCTATTTACAAACATACAAACAGAGTGTCATAATGATGGCGGCTGCGTGAAAATCACACAGCCGCGCATCATATGGTGATGACACACGGAGTTGTTAAGTGCCTTTTGCGCGAGCAAAACGCCGCATTTTTGCGCGCGCAAAACGCACACGCTCGTGTAAATCCGGCCTTAATGGACGGAAGTTATCCCGTTCCATCTTTTTACCGTTCCTAAATATTCCCATTTGGATCACATTGTAGTTTTCCTACCTCATGCAAATATCATAATGTTCCTTTTCTCATCCGATACTCAGTAAGATAGAGGCAAGACATATAAGACAGTCCACAAGTCTTTTCACACTACACAATCAATAATCCCTAGTGCTACACCAACTGTACTATATACATTTAGAGGTTAAAAGTCCAGAAGGAATTCAGCAACCTTCCAGGCAATATACATTTTCAGTATTTTACTGCTTAAATAGCTTAATTCCAACAACACAGCAGGAATAAGAGACGAAAGATTAAGGGCACGTTCCCACAGACCGGATACGCTATGGAATTGCCACAACGGAATTCCTTTGCGTAAATTCCGCAGCATTTACAGTGGCAGCAAAGTGAATGAGGTTTCAGCAGATCTCAGCCACATGCTGCAGAGAAAAAACCTGTAGAAAAGTCGTATGGAAAGTTTTCTGCGGTGCGGCTTTTAAATCCGCAGTCTGTCAGCTTATGCTGCGTATTATATGCGGTTATGCGGCTTGTATGGGACATAGACATGAATAGGGAGCAGAAACTCTGCACTAAAATACGTAAGTTGAGTTTTGTTGCGGTTTGTACAGTGTTTATGCAGTAAATGCTCTAAAAACCACTGTAAATTCGCAAGTGCACATAAGGTAGGCTACAACCAATGATTCACACTAATTCCGCAGGTAGAAACCGCTGCGGAAAATCCGCAATTATTTTCTGTTGATTTCTGTGACTGATTTACCAGCGTTTTTTTGTGGATTTTCTGTTGCATCGTATCCTGCCACTGGGAACATACCCCTAACCTCCTACCAGATCCACTTACACAACCTTGGCCCACTAAAATGCAAGTAAAACATGCAAATCCAGGGCAGAGTTGTTTTTACATTTATTGGCCCCAAGCTGAGAAAGAGAAATGCTGACCACGGAGCTTGTGTGCCACTGTGCCACCTCGCAGAATCATGCTGAATCATCCTAAAGAAATCTTCTGATGTCCTGGGCTGGCTGACTCCATGCTCTAATGGATGAAGGGGTTATCTCCCTAAATACATTGTTGACATATCGCTAGAATATTCCATTAAGTCTCTTACATGGGGCAAATTTGTTATGACCCCTTCCAATCGCTAGAAATGTGCTATAGGCCTTTTGGCCCCTGTTGTCTTGTCTCAGCGTTTTTTATTGCATGGTCAATAAATGGTTTTGCTAGGAGGCTGGTGGTTGACTAGGGTCACAGCAGTTAGTATTTTACTTCTGCAACATTAAAAATTGTGGTTTTACCACAAAAACATCACCAGTCTTGTTGCGAGTTTGAAAAAAATGTCACTGGCCCAATAAACGCAAGAAGAAAAAAAGAGCCACCTAAAAAAACGCATTGCTTGTCCTTTGACTTCCCGCTAACATTTGGCCACAGCATTTTGCGAAGATACTGTAATACCTCTTGCACCGTGAAAAACGATCCAAGTGTCGGCTAAATTTCCTGGTCCGACCACGGCACAGGTGAACGGGGGTCCTGGAATCATAGACATTTTATGAAGCTAGAAGTCTATGTCTCCCCACGGAACTGCTGTTCCGTACTGTATATTTTTTTCATAAAATGTCTATGATGGCATGAGTCCCGTTTACCTGTACCGCGGTCGGGGCGGGAAATGCGGCCGACACACGGACCGAACTCGGTCATGTGCAAGAGAGCTAAGGCCTATTTCAGACAAGAGTATTTGTAAACATCCGTAATACGGATTCGTAATATTAATTTATTACGGATGATTTTGTACATCAGCATTTCATCACTATTGTATCCATATTACAGATCCGTATTACTGATGGGCTGCTGTCCTCTAGGGAGATAGTTGAATGACATTTGAATCCCCTTTGCAAAATGGATGCAATACGGATGACATACAGATGACATAAGGATGACATACGGACTTCACTCCCCATTGACTTCAATGGGTATTTTCCATCCGCAATATGGATGAAAGTGGTGTATACTGTTATTAAAAGGTGTGTCTATTTTATACACCCATGTGAATAGCTTCATTGGTTAACAGAAGCTCCGCAAAAAACGGATGGAATACAGATGTAAAATACGCTCGTCTAAAAGAGGGCTAACAGAGACTTTTTTTATTCAGCCTTGTGTTGATATATTTCCTTTTTTTTCTTGTTTAACCGATTGAAATACAGCTTGGTTGGCCCATTTTATGGATGTTATGGTTTTTTTAAAATTTTAATAACACTTAATTACGGTGTCTTGTGTAGTTTCTTGCATCGTAAGACCCTGTTCTGTCTGGAATTTTGGGGCAGATTTTGATCTGTCTGCACGCCGTTTGCCACGTTTTTCGCTGCTCTTTTTGCCCCGTTTTTCACCCGCGGCCGTTGAGCGCTCCGGGCAAAAACACAGCGAAAAACGCTTTCTCTGCCTCCCATTGTCAGAGACGTAAACGCCCGAAGATAGGGCATGACGCTTCATTTTCCCGTGAGCCGGTTTTACCACTTGCGGGAACTGCCTCCGTCTCCCATTGAAATCAATGGGAGGCATTTTCAGACGTTTTAGGCGCGTTTTCCGATGCGGTTTTCTGCGTCAAAAAACTTGTCAGAGTACTCTGTGTGAACAGAGCCTAAGGTTATTTATTAGCCCTAAAGCAATTAACTGCAAAAATAATTATGAGCAGAGCCAAGACATGGAGGTTGATTAAAAGCCTTTTGTCTTTGAAACCGGAACAAGTAGAACTCCTTTATTTTTATAATTTGCAAGAGGTGCTATTCACCTATTTATATAATACGGTGACAATTTAATCTACCCTCTGAAACTGGACAAGTCTGTCAGAATGATTGATGGAACTGCTATTTGTAAAACATTGAAGCACTGAACACAAAGTTACGATATATGAGTGCCAAAGCTCCCGCTTGACCTTGCATTGAAAACTTCTTATAATGGAGCCAAAAAATAACGCTTGTAGCTGGACAATAATTTCTTCTCCCTTGCATCTATTAAGTTACATTTATAGCTGATAAAACAACATCTACTTAGTTGATCTGTGAATAGTCCAAGATAAGATCTTCTCTGGAGGGAAAAACAAGCTTTAAGTCGGGGTTCCCATGGGTTGGATACGCTGCGTAAAAACTGTGCAGCGTATCCGACCGGGAACCTGCAGAGATTTCCGTCTGAAAAACCGGGCGGTTTTCCGTCCAGAATTTCCGCTGCGGAAAGCAGCGCAGAAAACAAAACAACCTTCATGCTTACCTTGGCCGTTGTCCTGATGACGCGTCCCTCCTTTGATGTCCGCTCTGGCCTCCTTGGATGATGCTGCAGCCCGTGTGACCGTTGCAGCCTGTGATTGGCTGCAGCGGTCACATGGGATGGAATGTCACCTCGGGGGGCCGGACTGGAGGAAGAAGCAGGGAGTTCTGGGTAAGTATTTTTTTTTAAATTTCTGAGTTGCAATTTTTGCGGTGGAATCGCTGCGATTCCGCTGCAACACTTGTCTCTCTGTTACGGGTTTTGCATCCCAATTGAATTCAATGGGGAAAACCCGCAACAGAAAAGCAACTAAAACGCAGCATAAATTAACATGCTGCGGATTTAAATTCTGCACCGCAGGTCAATTTATTAATGTTTTCGCTGCATTTTTTTTCCCCGTGATTTTCTTAATCTCATCCATTTTGCTGCTACTGTAAATGCTGTGGAATTTCCACACAGAATTCCGTTGCGGAAATTCCCGGCCTAAAAATGCAATAGTACAATATTCTATATATACTTGCAAAACCGCTGTATTGGAAATGTAAGCATTTTCAGCGCTTAGATGAATTAATTAATACCATAGAACCAGTATCAGACTAGCGTTCCTTGGGTCCAGCAGAGAACATTATTCGTAATCTTTGTTTTACACCCGAGACACATCATCTATCAGGTTTAACAGGTTCCCGACCGCTGGCTGTATTTATACGGCCAGCAGTCAGGGTCTCTGAAGTCCGCCGTATAGACTAATTACGGCGGCACTTCAGAGACTGTGCACGTGCGATCGTGAGCACACAGCTCTATGCCCTGGCTGTTGCTAATAGCCATGGGCACTGGGCAGAATGTCAGGGGCCAATCTTTTGGCCCCTGAACATGTGATCGCTGTGACAACCAATCACAGCGATCACATGCATTTCTGCGTATAAAACAGTGTGCACGCGATTGCGTGCACACAGCCCTGTACCCACGCTGTTATCAACAGCTCTGGGCACTGGGCAGAGTATCAGGGACCAATCTGATGGTCCCTGAACATGTGGTCGCTGTGAAAACCTATCACAGCGACCACATTTGTTTTATTTTGACTTTTCTGGCAGTAAATCTCCTGCCTCTTTTCTTCTCCTCAAACATTGTTTCAGTTTGAGGAGAAGAAGAGACTCGAGAGAATTGCTGCCAGAAGATTACAGTTACAGTTACAAAAAAAATACAGTTACACTCTAAAACATTCTCTGTATAGATAGATTTCTATCTATCTATACAATCTATCTATCCATCTATCTTTTTTTCTATCTATCTACCTTTCTATCTTTTATTCTATTAGAATAGGCAGGTAGGGAGAATATAATTATATATATATCCACATATATATAATATATATAGCAATAGCGGTTTATTTTTTTGTTAGCGGTAGTGTAGATATATATACCAGTTAGTTTGTGTGTTTTATAAAAAAAAAAAATAATTTGTTTAGTTAGTGTTAGTGTTAGTTACGTTATGGCGAGGAAGTTGTTTAGCGCCGAGGAGGCATACGCCATGCTGTGGTCTGAGTCGGAGACCGCATCAGAGATGGCGTCAGAGATGGAACCTGTTTTGGGCAGTGACGATGACAGCGTCACTTCAGGTTCATCTTCAGGGGACGTTGTCCCTGATGCAGTTGAAACTGCAGAACATGAAAGCGCAGGGCCAAGTAGCGCTGTAGCACGGGACAGCCTGGTCCCTCCAGTCCAGGCACTTGTATGGGCACCTGCCCCATCTTTTGGGCCTAGAATCCACGGATTTACTGCCACTCCTGGCATAATCGTGGACAATACAAATTTTGTCCAAATGGATTACTTCCATTTATTTATAACGGACGACATCCTAAATCAGATTGTCCACGAAACAAATTTATATGCCACTCAATATATAAGGCAGAAACCTTCATCCACCCATGCCAGAGATTGGACGCCCACCAATTTGCAGGAATTAAAACATTTTTTGGGGCTAACCGTAAATATGGGTATTGTCAAAAAGCCCTCCATTAGGTCTTACTGGTCAACAAGACCCGCCCAAGCCACCCCAGTATATACTGCAGTAATGCCCAGGTCTCGTTATGAGACAATAATGAGGTTCCTCCACTTCAATGACAACGTACAGGCCCCCCCCCCAAGTACCGATGCAAACCGGGATCGGTTGTTCAAAATAAGACCGCTAATAAATTCCCTGAATCATTTATTTCTGCAACTCTACACCCCTGAGCAGAATGTAAGTGTGGACGAATCCCTCCTCATCTTTCATGGAAGACTTAGCTTTCGCCAATATCTACCTTCCAAAAGCGCAAGATATGGCGTTAAACTTTATAAACTGTGCGAAAGCGGGTCAGGATATACCACCGCCTTCAGGATTTATGAAGGGCGGAACCGCACAATAAATGTTCCTGGATGCCCCCCTGATCTTTACACCAGCAGCAAAATTGTGTGGGAGATAATGCAGCCTCTGCTTCACAAGGGGTACCACCTGTACTGGGACAATTTTTATTCCAGTGTGCCCCTGTTTAGGCATTTGCATGCTGCAAGGACTGGGGCATGTGGTACCATGCGCAAAAACAGAATTGGTTTTCCACAGCAATTAGTGGGGAAGCGCATGGTAAAGGGGGACTCCTGTGCTTATGCATCTGAGGAATTGCTGGCGGTCAAGTTCAGGGATCGTAAAGACGTGTATGTGCTAAGCACGATTCATACCGCAGGAACAGTGGCAGTGAGGGAAAGGGGGGCAACATCGGACAAGCACAAACCAGTGAGCGTGTCCGAATATAACAAGTACATGGGGGGGGGGGGTGGATTTTAGATGAATTTTGTCCGTGGTCTATGCCGTGTGTGAAAAATACTAGCCTAAACTGACACATTTGCTAAAAAAGCGCTGATTTTATTTTGTTCCATCTTATTCAAGAAACTTTCAGAAGAAAACTGGACTTGCTAAAAATATGATAAACCCCTTGAAGGAAACCTTGTGGGGTCTACTTGTGTGAATGAAGTCATTTATGGGGTGATTCTAATCTTTCAGCAGCATTAGGCCCCCCAGAAAACAGTATGCGGCTATAAAATCAAATGCAAAATTCCTGGACCGAAAAGGCCAAAAAGCCTCCTTTTATGCCAAGCCCTGGCACATGCCCGCACAGTGAATAAGGCACACATATTTGGTATCCCCATGCACGGGAGAAGTGGAAGAATGTGAAATGGGATGAATTTTGTCCGTGGTCCATTCTATGTGTGAAAAAAGCTAGCATAAACTGACGCATTTGCTAAAAAAAAAGCTCATTTTATTTTGTTCCATCTTATTCAAGAAACTTTCAGAAGAAAACTGGACTGTCTAAAAATATGATAATCCCCTTGAAGTAAACCTTGTGGGGTCTACTTGTGTGAATGAAGTCATTTATGGGGTGTTTCCAATGTTTCAGCAGCATTACGCCCCCCAGAAAACAGTATGCGGCTATAAAATCAAATGCAGAATTCCTGGACCAAAAAGCCTCCTTTTATGCCAAGCCCTGGCACATGCCCGCACAGTGAATACGGCACACATATTTGGTATCCCCATGCACGGGAGAAGTGCAAAAGTGTGAAAGGAGATTCATTTTGTCCGTGGTCCATACTGTGTGTGAAAAATGCTAGTATAAACTGCCGCAATTGCTAAATTCTTGCATTCTTTTCCAATTTTGCCCACTTTAGAGAGAAAAATAAAAATGATGTATACTGACAAATGCCACTAAAACTAAGCCCGATCTGTCCTTTAAAAAGAGTGTAAAATTCAAAGATGAACTTTATTAACCTGCAGAGTTATAGTTATCTAAAGAAGCGCATAGCAAAATTGTAAAATTTGCTCTCGTCATTTAGCTGTAAAACAGCCTAGTCCTTAACCGGTGCCACCGCAGTCATTTTCATTTTTTTATTTCTTTTTTTCCATCCCTAAAAGCCATAACTTTGTTATTTTTCCGTCGATATAGCTGTATGAGGGCTTTTTTTTTAATGTGGGACAAGGTGTAGTTTTTCACAGCACCTTTCATTGTACCGGGAAACTGGAAACTAGAAAATTTCTTTTTGGGGTATAATGGGAAAAAACAGTGATTCCTCCCTTGTTTTTTGGATTCCATATTTACTGCGTTCACCATGCAGTTTAAAAAAAACCCCACTTGTCAACTTTAATCTGCGGGTCAATACGATTCCGGAGATATCAAATTTATATATATTTTTTTATGTTTTACTACTTTTACAATGTAAAAATGTTTTATTAAAAAAAAATAGTTTTGTATCGCCAAATATTCTGAGAGCCGTCAATTGATCGGTATGAAGGCATGTTTTTTTGCGAGCCGAGCTGTAGTTTTTATTGCTATCATTTTGGGGTACATGCGATTTTTTTAGCACTTTATTTTACTTTTTGTGGGAGAGAAGGCGACAACCAAACAGAAATTCTGGCGTTTTAATTTTTCAGGGTTTTTTTTATAGCGTTCACTGTGCGGGTTAAATAATGTTTTATTGTAATAGTTACAGACACAACAATACCAATTATGTTTTTTTTTATTAGTCCCCCTAGGGAACTTGAAACACTTGTATTTCAGTATATTGTGTGTTTTACCGGCTCCTATTAAGCACTGGCTCTGGCAGGGCTTAATAGCGACAGAAGTACGGCAGACCTGGGGGCCTTCATCAGACCCCCAGACTGCCATCACAACCATCTGAACCTCGCGATCTTTAAAAGGGGTTAATAGGGTATTTGTGAACCCTTAGAAAAATCGACCCTTATGGCAAGTAATTGGCTTCAAGGTCAGCTCCAGATTGACTTCTATTGGACTTTTTGGCCCTGTTGTACTAAGGGTCCAATATTGCGTCACTTTTTCAACAGGAGATGAAATGTGATGAAAGGCTGCCAGCAAGTTCATTTGTCTTTTAATGTGTGATGGTAGATAACCAGCACCGTGAGGGGGATTGAATTTCAAAACATGGCTGATTTCTTCTAGAAACAGTGCCACATCTGTCCATAGGCCATGTCTGGAATTGCAGCTCAGCTACACTGAAGTGAATGGACCTGAGCTGCAATACCACACACAACATATGGACAGGGGTGGCGCTGTTTTTGGAAGAAAGAAACCATGTTTTTCTAATCCTGGTCAACCCCTTTAATATGGGCTATAAATCTCTTCTATGTATGCCTCTATATAGTATGCTAGAGAC
This sequence comes from Rhinoderma darwinii, assembly GCF_050947455.1. Classification (NCBI taxonomy): domain Eukaryota; kingdom Metazoa; phylum Chordata; class Amphibia; order Anura; family Rhinodermatidae; genus Rhinoderma; species Rhinoderma darwinii. The sequence continues at coordinate 65,916,010 of NC_134691.1, forward strand.
ATCATTCGCAGAAGTAACCCTTGTATATTTATTCATTAAATAAAAGTAATGTGATCTATGCCTTTAATTTTGCTATACGTAAAATACCAGTACAAAAAACCCGTCCTTTTCTCCTGCAACTGATCTCTATAACTACAAAGCACTATATCTTTAGGTAGAGCTACATCCTAAGAATGAAATCTGTAAGAGAAATAGTTTTTGCAGCTAATATTGTCTCAGGTGAGTAATAAGGGATTCTTCCCGTAAAATATGTGGAGAAAAGTAGAGCGAACTATTGTTTAGCAAAACAATGATACATCTACAATACTTCAGGCAAGGCCAGAGTAAGAAGCCCACAAAATATGTTACTATCGTTATGACATTCTTTCTTATTTTTTTCCAGGGTGATCTAGCAATACATTGCGTCTCAGTTTTTATTTACAGTTGGCAAGTGGGTACTAAACTGCCAGTATGGTACAATGTAATGCCAACATATGTGTAATCTATGGCTATAACTAAAGTGCAATGTAGTGAAAAAAAGTAAAATGCAGAAGTACCAGAGCATTGCTTCTCAAAAGTAAGGCCTTTTAGTAGACATGTTGAATTGATGTTTTGGGAACTCACCATTGTCCTAGACAGTATCGCTATCTTCAGGGGCACAAACTAGTGGATTTGGATTTTACATTGGTGAATATACGAACATTGTGTAGGTTAATATGGGCCATTAGGTTTAATTTGGTCTACTGGGGCCATTTAATGAAAATAGTTTGGGGTTTTATAACTTTATACAGACCCCTTCTTTCATTGCATCTTTTATTAGTGTCACCTCTTTTAGTAGATTTTAGAAACCATCTAAACCAGAAACAACGACAGTACCGCTAATTATATACACATTTATTTGGTGGGGTATGGGTATTATTTTCTTTACTAGACAACAAGAAAAACAATAACAATACCGATGAGATGTGTGCACTTTTATGTGTATTCGCACAATGGTCGAAGGCAGAAATTAGTTTCAGTAGGTTATCAAAAAATAAAAACATTGTTCTCAGCATAATAATCAGATGGCAAGTCGGGTGATCACAAAATTTAGCCTTAGTTTCTTTTTATTACGTCACATGATTTTTTTATTACATTTATTCATTCCCAAATTTTGGCCTCCAATAGGGACTTGAGCTCATCATACGATACATTGGTATAATCTATTGCAAGCAGTCTTTAACCCCTTCCCGCTCCTTGACGTACTATTACGTCATTGCAGCTGTATCGTTCGCGCTCCATGCCGTAATAGTACGTCTCGGGAGTAACGGCCGTTTCGGCCGTCCTCCCGACACATACAGGAGCTGTGACGCTGCTGTCTTGTTCAGCAGCTGTCACAGCTCCTACAGCGGGGACCGATCGCTGTGTCCCCGCTGATTAACCCCTTAAAAGCCGCGTTCTATAGAGATCGCGGCTTTTTAGGGGTTAAGCTGCCATCGCCGGCCTGCTACGCGATAGCGGCCGGCGATGGTGACTATGGCAACCGGACACCAAACAATGGCGTCCGGCTATGCCATAGACGGAAGCCTAGTGGGTCCTGACAACGTCAGGACCCACTATGCTTGCTGTCAGTGAGTAGCTGACAGTTCTAAAACACTGCACTACGCATGTAGTGCAGTGTATTAGAATAGCGATCAGGGCCTCCTGCCCTCATGTCCCCTAGTGGGACAAAGTAATAAAGTAAAAAAAAAGTTAAAAAAAGATGTGTAAAAATAAGAAAATAAAAGATTTAAAAGTATTAAAAGTAAAAATCCCCCTTTTTCCCTTATCAGTCCTTTATTATTAATAAAAATATATAAACAAACAAATAAACTATACATAATTGGTATTGCCGCGTCCGTAACGGCCTGAACTACAAAATTATTTCATTATTTATCCCGCACGGTGAACGCCGTAAAATAAAATAATAATAAACCGAACCACAATCACAATTCTTTGGTCACTTCACCTCCCAAAAAATGGAATAAAAAGAGATCAAAAAGTCGCATGTACCTAAAAATGGTACTGATCGAAACTACAGTTCGTTACGCAAAAAACAAGTCCTTGCACGGCTTTATTGATTGAAAAATAAAAAAAGTTCTGGCTCTTAGAATAAGGCAACACAAAAAGTAAATGATTGTTTACAAAACGTATTTTATTGTGCAAACGCCATAAGACATAAAAAAAAACTATAAACATCTGGTATCGCCGTAATCGTATCGCCCCGCAGAATAAAGTGAATATGTCATTTATAGCGCACGGTGAACGCTGTAAAAAAAAACGAAAAAAAAACCAATCGTACAATTGCTGTTTTTTAGTCACCACGCCACCTAAAAATAGAATAAAAACTGATCAAAAAGCCGCATGCACCCCAAGAAAACTACAATGGATTCCTCAAGGGGTCTAGTTTCCAAATTGGGGTCACTTTTGGGTGGTTCCCAATGTTTTGGCACCACAAGACTTCTTCAAACCGGACATGGTGCCTAATAAAAAAGAGGCTTCAAAATCCACTAGGTGCTCCTTTGCTTCGGAGGCCGGTGCTTCAGTCCATTACTGCACTAGGGCCACATGTGGGATATTTCTCAAAACTGCAGAATCTGGGCAATACGTATTACGTTGCGTTTCACTGATAAATCCTTTTGTGTTATAAAAAAAATGGTATAAAGAGGATTTTCTGACAAAAAAAAAATGTAAATTTCACCTCTACTTTGCTCTAAATTTTTGTGAAACACCTAAAGGGTTCATAGACTTTCTAAATGCTGTTGTGAATACTTTCAGGGGTCTAGTTTCTAAAATGGTGTATTTGATAGGGGTTTCTAATATATGGGCCCCTCAAAGCAACTTCAGAACTGAACTGGAACCTAAAAAAATAAATAAATGAGGCAATACTTCGCTTCTTACATTATACTGATAATGAGCCGTGCCCACCCCGAGATGACCCCAGTTTTGACCGTTTGTATAAACGGAGACCCCTATTAGACCGTTCCAGTGCCCGGTTTTCCCATGCATACACCCCCGAGAAGTGTATTTCTATTGATGAGTCCCTGGTACATTTTAAAGGGAGGGTTCAATTCCGCCAGTACCTGCCGGGTAAGAGGGCAAGGTATGGCGTGAAGATGTATAAGCTGTGAGAGTGCATCAGGGTATACCTACAGGTTTAGGATATATGAAGGAAAGGCCACCCCCAAACCAGACTGCATCCTGGACTACAATAGGTACATGGGAGGGATGGACTTGAAAGATCAAGCCCTGAAGCCCTACAGCGCCATGCGGTGTGGTATAAGAAGCTGGCCGGGCACATCATACAGATGGCATTGTACAATGCGTACATGCTACGTCGATGTGCAGGCCAGACGGGAACTTTCCTGGAATTTCAAGAGGTGATTATCAAGAACCTAATCTTTAGGGACCAAGAAGGGAGGGCACCCAGTACTTCTGGAAGCGAGCCCACACGCATCGTACCAGGGCAACACTTTCCAGGAGAAGTTCCCCAAACTGGCAAGAAGGGAAAAAGTCAAAAGAGGTGCAAAGACTGCTATAAGAGGGCGATAATGGATTACACAATATATCAATGTGACACGTGTCCCGAATAACCAGAGCTCTGTATGAAAGTGTTTTAAAATTTATCATACATCCCTTGGTTTATAATTTACCCCAATTTTACTTACCCTGATGCACTCCACACAGCTTATCCCCCCTCGTCTTTCCCCTCTGGGCCCTGCTGTGTGTCCAGGCAGCTGATAACAGCCACATGTAGGGTATTGCCATACCCGGGAGAACCCACATTACAGTTTATGGGGTGTAGGTCTCCGGTCAAAATGCTCACTACACCTCTAGATGAATGCCTTAAGGGTGTAGTTTTTAAAACGGGGTCACTTCTTGCGGGTTTCAACTGTACTGGTACCTCAGGGGCTTCTGCATACATGACTTCGCACTAGAAAATCCCCAGTAGGCCAAATGGTGGTCCTTTCCTTCTGAGCCCTCCCATGGGCCCAAACGGCAGTTTATCACAACAAATGGGGTATTGCGGCACTCAGAACAAATTGCGCAACAGAATGGGGTATTTTGTTTCTTGTGAAAATAAGAAATTTTCAGCCAAAACTACATATTATTTGAAAAAAATAATTTTGTTTTCATTCCCAGCCCAATTCAAATAAGTTCTGTGAAAAAACTATGGGGTCAAAATGGTCACAACACCCATAAATGAATTCCTTGAGGGGTGTAGTTTCCAAAATGGGGTCATTTGTGGTGGGTTTCTATTGCTTTGATACCTCTGGGGCTCTGCAAATGCGACATGGCACCCGAAAACCAATCCAGCAAAATCTGTACTCTAAAGAACACACAGCGCTCCTTTCCTTCTGAGCCCTCCCATGGGCCCAAACGGCAGTTTATCACCACAAATGGGGTATTGCCGCACTCAGGACAAATTGGGCAACAAAATGGAGTATTTTATTTATTGTGAAAATAAGAATTTTTGAGCTAAAATTACATATTATTGGAAAAAATATATGTTTTTTTAATTCCCAGCCCAATTCAAATAAGTTCTGTGAAGAAACTATGGAGTCTAAATGGTCACATTACCCATAAATGAATTCCTTGAGGGGTGTAGTTTCCAAAATGGGGTCACTTCTGGTGGGTTTCCATTGCTTTGATACCTCTGGGGCTCTGCAAATGCGACATGGCACCCGAAAACCAAACCAGCAAAATCTGTACTCCAAAGAACACACAGCGCTCCTTCCCTTCTGAGGCCTCCCATGGGCCCAAACGGCAGTTTATTGCCACAAATGGGGTATTGATGCACTCAGGAGAAATTGGGCAACAAAATTGAGTATTTTGTTCTCTGTGAAAATAAGAAATTTTGGTAAAAAATTACATCTTATTGGAAAAAATGTCATTTTTTTTAATGTCACAGCCCAATTGAAATAGGTGCTGTGAAAAAACTGTGTGGTCAAAATGCTAACAACATGGTAAAACCTTCTGTGTTACAGAAAAAAAAATGAATAAAATTGAAATTCAGCAAGAAAAATGAAATTTGCAAATTTCACCTCCACTTTGCTTTAATTCCTGTGAAATGCCTGAAGGGTTAAAAAACTTTCTAACTGCTGTTTTGAATACTTTGAGGGGTCTAGTTTTTAAAATGGGGTGTTTTATCAGGGTTTCTAATACATAGGCCCCACAAAGCCACTTCAGAACTCAAGAGGTACCTTAAAAAAAAGGCTTTTGAAATTTTCTTAAAAATATGAGAAATTGCTGTTTATGTTCTAAGCCTTGTAACGTCCAAGAAAAATAAAAGAATGTTCAAAAAACAATGCCAATCTAAAGTAGACATATGGGAAATGTGAACTAGTAACTATTTTGGGTGGTATAACCGTCTGTTTTACAAGCAGATGCATTTAAATTCTGAAAAATGCAATTTTTTCAAAATTTTCTCTACATTTTGCAATTTTTCACCAATAAACACTGAATATATCGACCAAATTTTACCACGAACATGAAGCCCAATGTGTCACGAGAAAACAATCTCAGAATCGCTTGGGTAGGTTTAAGCATTCCGACGTTATTACCACATAAAGTGAAATATGTCAGATTTGAAAAATGGGCTCTGAGCCTTAAGGCCAAAACTAGGCTGCGTCCTTAAGGGGTTAATATGGTTGAGGCAAACCATGAATTATATTCAGATTTATTTATGGTTTGTGTTGATTTGCACAAATTTTAAAGAACTGTACTAGATGTCATGCATACAGAGCTGTAATATGGCATCTATAGACTTTTTTTTGGGTGCCCTGTGGCCCATAGGATTCTAGTTACGCCCCTGGGTGCAAAAGTAGCAATATATTAAATAAGCCATAGAAAAAACAAGCGGGTTTGGCAATATTTTTTCCATGATTTTTTAACCTGGTCTGTGATGCAGATATGAACTTAGCCTAATATATCCATGTAGCTGTAGGGTAGGCCCCCAAAACTAATTCCACTTGTGAGTAGTAGGCACCCCAGTCCTACACTGGTGGCCAGTACTTATGAACTTCCGTAAACAAAATAAAAATGTTTCACCTCATTGCAGCAAACAATGTACGTTTTATATTATAAGTAACTAATGTGCAACTACAAACTATTTCATTTATGAGTGAGGCTTAAAAGTGATTAAAATACAGAAACAATAACAAATAGGGTCAACCACAATAATGTCGATTTTTACACCATGAATGAAGATACAAATTAAAATGGTAAAATAAAGGGGAAAACATCTTCTCCATCCATGATTTCTGCCTGCAGCTCTGTTTGCTGTTTAAAACACAGCTGGATTACTGGATGATTTGTAGAACCATGGAAGGTATTTTATTTAGTTTACAAGACTAGACCCATCTCTGGATTATTGTTCCTAAGTAGTGTATACATTTCCCTCACTGAAATGTCTTCAGACAGCTGATCAATAAGTGGGTAAAGCCAGAATTCATCACATTCTGCACTGTCCTCCTGGGAGAAGCTCAGAAGTGTCATTGTAATGGACCAACAAGAAGAGCACTAGATATCTGTCGCTACTCATTAAAGACAAAAAAGGTGCAAAAGGAAAGCTGAGCACTGTAGACTATATAGTCTGCACTTCACTTCACTGAAACATTAATGGTCTAAGGCACGGAGCAATGTCCATGCTACTAACACATTAACTGCTCCACTAAATACTGTTATTTACCCCTTTATTCAACTAACACAAGAAACCTGATTCAGCCACAATATTTCCAGATGAGACAAAGCAGTGCTTCATTGGCGCTCTGTCCCTGGAGGCAAACATACCCTTTTATATGTATGTTTGAAGCTGAAAGAGGGTAAAAAGGCTTTATTTTTTTATGATATCTATCTATCTATCTATCTATCTATCTATCTATCTATCTATCTATCTATCTATCTATCTATCTATCTATCTATCTATCTATCTATCTATCTATCTATCTATCTATCTATCTATCTATCTATCTATCATCTATCTGTGATATCACATCATCAGTTGTAGTAGGAATATATGACTGACTGAGGAGTGCTGCATATCTACACGGATATATATATATATATATATATATATATATATATATATATATATATATATATATATATATATAAAAAATGTGAGGGATACAGTTAAATGAGTAGCATATATGAAAGCTTCAATTAAAAGATTATGAATGGTAAAAATCCCATACATAACAAGCCACCACTATCAGATGTTGTATCAGTACTATTGAGGTCAATAACTCGGTGTCAAATAGAAAGATAACACTTCTTAACCGATCCTGCCTTTATATGCTTTCCTCTATAGAGCACTCGTGAAGCTATATGTATTGTGAAAAACACATTTGAACTATGGAGCTGCATGGACTCCATGTGCCACCCAAAATGGCTCTACGGTGTGCATGAGGCCTAAAGACCCTTTTATACTGGCCAATTATCGGGCAAACGTGCACTCACAGAATGCTTGTTGCCGATAATTGCCCTGTGTAAACAGGGCAGCGATCAGCAGATGAACGAGCAAACACTCAATTATCTGCTGATCGTATCGTTTTAAATACTGAAAATATTATCATTGTCAGTAGCACATCTCCCTGTGTAAACAGGGATATGCGCTTCCGTCATGACAATAATGTATGGGGATGAGTGATCAGAGTAACGAACACTCGTCCCCCTACCAGCTCCTCGTTTACACAGCCAACGTTGGCCCGTGTAAAAGTACCTTAACTGTCATGGATATGTAAACCTGTGTCCTAAAAAATAGGTAGAGATTTCTGTGCTCCTGCAAAAAGGAAGATATCTAATTGTCCGAATCGGTTATGGACCTTTAAGCTGAATGCACAAATAACAGCACCGAACCGTCGTTTCCATAAACCACATACCATTTTCAGGCTTGTACAGGTTTATAGCAAATAATTTTCTTGGCTTTGTCTTCATTGAAACTTTTAGGATGTTTTTTTGCTGAAACTTAAAATTGAACTTTTTCCATGAAAAAAAGTCTATATTGTTGATGATCAAGAATGTTTTGATGTATCATCAAAGTACTAGTAGTAAACAGTCTGTTTACTTCATGTTTCACTAATGAGACAAGGAATTGAACTTTAGCCAGGTGCACTGCTTTATAGGAGAGTAAACTATAAGCAATGTAACAGTGGTGGTTTTGGTGTAGCAGAACATGAACAGCAAGTACCAGAATTAACAAAGCAGTTTAGTGGAGAACACATTGTACAGTGGATCTATCATGGGTAGTGCTGCACAAAGCAAGAGATATAACAGAAAAGCCAGATGATAAATACTAAGATGTGTGCACTGCATTGAAGCTCACATTAAGCACATGGCAGAGCAGTGAGTAGGAGGCTGTATGTAGACACCCAGAGATTCTGCTGCTCCGTACAGTGACTCCAGGTGCTGCCGAATGGTGCTCCGTGCGACGCCGTACTGTCGGCGATATTTCCCCTGGAATCAATACTTCTAGAAGAGTATACACGGATTGATACAGAATATGTCTAAAAATAAAAACTTTCTGTATGCCTATTTATGAAAGCAGGACAACAAAGAAAGGGGACGTGATGCCCGAAACAACGAATGATCTGACACTGCACAGTGCGGAAGTGAGCCAAGGACTTTTCTATTTACTAACAGAATAATAGACAGCACTCACGTCTTGATGCAAAAATGTGATAACCTTTTGATCCGGTCGTGCAACGTTTCGGCTCAACAGCCTTTCTCAAGCTTGGGAGAGGCTATTGAGCCAAAACATTGCACGACCGAATTAAAATGATCAAATTTTTGCATCAATACATAGTGTAGTCGACTATGCTATTCATACGCTGTGACGTCACTCACTTCCTGCCCCAGGTCCTGCATTGTGTCGGACGAGCGAGGACACATCGGCACCAGAGGACACATCGGCACCAGAGGCTACAGTTGATTCAGAAGCAGCATCAGCGTTTGCAGGTAAGTAGCTACATCGACTTACCTGCAAACGCCGATGCTGCTGCAGAATCAAATGTAGCCTCTGGTGCCAATGTGTCCTCGCTCGTCCGACACGATGCAGGACCTGGGGAAGTGACGTCATAGCGTGATCTCTCGAGAACACGCTGTGTGTCTGCACTGCCAGAAGCTGGGCGTTGTGAAGAGAAGTGGATGATGCCGATTCGTCAGCATCATACACTTCTATTCACAACGCCCAGCTAGTAAATGAAGTAAAAACGCCCAGATGTACATACACAATACATCTGGGCCACTTGTACACGCCCACTTGTACATAACTTTAAACACGCCCAGTTGTACTTTAGAAAGCCTAATTTGCATAAAGGTAAAAATGGTCATAACTTGGCCAAAAATGCTAGTTTTGAAAAAAAAACACGTTACTCTTATCTACATTGCAGCGCCGATCTGCTGCAATAGGAGATAGGGGTTGCAAAATCTGGTGACAGAGCCTCTTTAAGTGGATATTAGAATTTGTCTGCATATAGCACAATAACAAGTGTTGTAACAAACCTATGTGAGTTGGGGGAAGCCATAATAAAACCATTTCCTCAGGCAAAAGGCTTTGAGAATATCAAGCTTCATGATCCAATTTGAAATACTATTTTGACATAAATTATGATATTATTTAAGGGACTTATCCCAACTGGACAATCTCTTTTCTAAATGCAGTTGCCTCGATCATCAACCAGTCGCCGCGGCTCTCATTGCTGTAGCCCATGTGTTGACAATGAGGGAAAAAACAGACAGCAACCTATTTTTGCAATGACTATGTAATATTAGACAGTGCCCAGTAAAATGAACGGGCATACCACAAATGGAGCTGTTCTTTCCAGCAGATTTCTTTATGGCTAATATGGTATAGGGCAGACAGATGTAGCAATCTTTATCTTGGCTCTGATAACTTGCTGCAGCATGATAACTTATCACTTAAGCTATTGAAAACCTTAGAAAAACAAAATTAAAGTTTCTTTCCACTGTGTATTTATCACATTTAAAGTCATGTTATAGATAGCTACATCTGTATGGATGTCATAAAGGTGGGTCAGAACAGAGGACCCCCTCTATGATTTACTTTATACTTTTATAGAGGAATATGGAAAGGGTTTGTTTAGTTGAAAAAAGTTAAGTGCCCTCAAGTAGTTGATATTAACCTCTGGAGCGCCATATGAAAAGTAAACACTAATAACAGCACAAATTATTGCTATAAAACTGTAAGGCTCTGTTCACACTAGCAATGGTAGCCTCCGATGGGAGTTTCATTGGCTATTTTGGTATTTTCAATGGGGAGAATAGAGCATTCTGTAGTGCTATTTTCCTGAAACCTAATGCACCCCATTAAAGTCAATGGGGATCCGTAAGTGTCAAATTGTAGATGTTTGAAAATAGATCCGCCACAGAATCTTGTCGCAAGTGTGAACAGAGCATAATTTGTTGCATTACAGTAAAAAAAGAAACTACATTTTGAGGGCCGGGTTAATAGTGTAATTGCATTGAAAAAAAATCAACTTTTAGTTTGGGTCAGCAATAGCGGGGTATTGCCTACGACATGGAATAGATTTGGTGTTGTTCAGTAGTGACCGCTATATTTCCCAACATGCGTATAGAGTGAGAATACCGCCCTCACTACCCTGTTTCCTAGACCAGACCATCATAAAGATCAGTCCTAATAAATTACCCTAATTATAACCCAAGAGCTGAGTTACATGACTATTCCAGCCTTGAACACGTATCACCTATGCACAGGGTTCTGACCCTAAAAGGGGCACTATTACTGTTTAGGGGGAAACTGTTACTGTATGGGTACTAAGAGAAGCACTATTTCTGTACGGTGCATAAAGGGAGCATTATGACTGTTTCGCGGCACTATTACTGTGTAGAGCAAAAAAAAAAAAGGCCATTATTTCCATCTGGGGCACTATGGATTGTGAGTTTGTGAAGTGGTGGGAAAATGGGGGGGATGGTGCTGAAAAATCAAGGAGCAAGAAAATGGTTGCAAATTCTGCAGAGACAAATGGTAGCAGAAAGAAGGTTTCATGGAGGCCTGGGCCAAATGAAGAAGAAAAGGGAAAGTGACCAACTCCATTCAGAGAAACGTGACGTGAGCATTTATGTAGAACTGGTAACTGCCACCACATGGTAAATGTATGGTGGTAATATTAGTCTTTGAATAGTGGTTTTATTCAGTAACAGTATGGTGATATCAATTCAGTCCCTATGTGGTGTTAATATGTGGTCATGGTGTGGCAGTATTATTCAGTAACAGTATGGTGATATATTTCAGTCACTTTGTAGTAGTAATATGTGGTCATGGTGTGGCGGTATTGTTTGTCCTTTATATAGTGGTGTTATTGGCAATTTTGTCCTTGGTATACTGGGTTTAGTAACAGTATGGTGATATTCGTTACTTGTATAGTGGTATTATTTGGTAACTTTATGACACTATAATTTAGAGGTAAATTATCATACATAGAAAATTGTCTTATAGCTATATTGTCTTTGAGACTAGCAACACCACTGGGGCATGTGCATCCAAGGACCAAGCCCAGGGGGATGAGGTGAAGGTGCAGGATTTACCCTGGAGCCCATAGGACTCCTGTTACAACTCTGATTTATCAGTAGGGGCTGATGGCTGGGTTCCCCCACCGATCGCTAGAACATGAGACACCAGTCCCCTATTACTCCTTATCGGCACGTCTGCAACTGGGAGTTCAATGCGCGTAGCCGCTCCATACAACTGTATGGGAGGTACGGAACCAGATGAGTGAGCGTGGTCGGACCTCCACTGATCTCGTATTCCTTTGGACAGATGATAATTGTTCATGGCTGGACTACCCCTTACAAAATTAAAACATTGCTCCTAAACTGTGAATTCCCGCATTAGCTATCCTGTTAATTTGCTATGTATTAGAAGGTTTTAGCCTCTTAGTTCTCAGAAGCTCTAGGCTTTTATGTACACAATGGAAGAAATGTTATATTAAAAACTCCCTTTAAAAAAACAGTTCTGTAATAAAACAACACCTATGCAGTACATGCACATTATACTCTGTTTAAACTAAAAGTCCAACAGATTGCATAGATCTCAGAAATGGTTTACATAAAAATAAGCATTAAAAAAATATTTGCTAAGAAGTTAACAGAAATATGTCGGGTATTTCATACAGAGAAGGAGAATGCCAAGAATCTTTAAATTACAAATTCTAGTCCAGATGCAATAAATTGTGTTATAGTCACATCACATCTCGAACGTAACTAAGTGCTACGTGTTCTATAAAGGATACACGTTCCCAAACAAACCTGTACATGGAAAAACATATTTGCTTTTAAATGCCTGAGTTGTAAACATTATTGTCTTCATTTTACAACATTTATAGTGTAGCTTACACTTGGACTGGAAAACTGTAATTCAGGGAAAATGAAACCCTGACAAAAATCAATCCTGTGCCAGTTTATCAATAGCAAGAAGTAGTGATTATAATGGGACTTAAAAATTGCAGAAATCACTGGGGTTTTCCACTTCTGAAAGTCCACCATCCTCATATAACAGTACGCCCTCCATAATGGCCCATTCCATGGGCCTCATGATTTGTTATCTAAGGTACATAGTCATTATAAAACATACATTGACTGTAAAAGAGCAATTCAGAGGCGTAACTTGAGTTCATAGGGCCCCACAGCAGTGCGGAATGGGCTCCTACCAGCACATGCTATGGCTGCTACACCTACACTTACGCTCATGCAGCAATCCCATTAATTTTTTTACAGTATCCAAACTGCACAGTTTTTTTCAATTTAAGAAACATCAATTTTAGGACCCCGGGTAAGTGTTGAGGGGCTAGAAAAGTGAGAACTGCTTTGGGTGCCATTTAGCGGTTCACAGTGCCCGTGGGATTCCTACAACCTGTAAGCTACATGCACATGTTGCGTAATTTGGTGCAGAAAATCCACATCAAAACGCAGGTAAAATCTGACTTAATGGGGCATTTTTTAATGTGTTTTTAGGTGTTTTTTTTTTTACATTTTGTTGTGGAAACAGGTGCAGATTTTATGCTGCATATTTTTGTAAATTTTTTTATAAACTTGCGAGATAGAATTCTGAAACGGAAACGCAATTCACATGCTGTGGATTTTAAAATAGGCATCGCAGCAAAATTTACATGTAGATGAGATTACTTGAAATCTCATTTACTTTGCTGGTACTGTATTACACTGCGAATTTGCCACAGGAAAATCCACACGTAATCCGCATCGTGTTATTGTGGCCTAACACTTGTTACGGATGCTGTATCTATACATGCATTATGGATCTTATTGGATTGTTTCGTTTTTTTATTGAAACACTTCCAGAATTCTGTGATGATTAACTTTTCATTAAATCTTTTTATGGGCTGGAACTCCATTTTTCTGATAGATCGCTCCAAACCCCTGCTTCTCATAGAGTTAAAGCACAATTGTCTTCATACTATACTGTCCTGTGTAAGTGCAGCATAGCAGGAGCGTAGCTAGGGGGGAGGCAGGCGGGGCATGTCCCCCGGACTAAACTTAGAGGGGGCACCAGCGCCACCTCCTCCTGCGCTCTATAGGACACAGGTACAATTAGAAGCAATGAATGACCGTGCCCGGCTATTCAGCGCTTTTGCACCAGTGAAGCGACTGCCACCTTTTGTACCAGTGAAGCTTCCGTCGATGAAAGGCGCTGAATGACAGGGAAAGTCATCCTGCCCAGCCAATCAGTGCCTTTCATAGACGCTGCGTTCATCCCCCAGGAGACCTTCGCAGAAGAGAGCAGGTCTCCATGGCTGTTGGCCGGCGTGGGAGTGGGATTAAGGTGAGTTGAAATAGTTTTTTGTTTTTTTTTAATTGTAATAAAAGTGTGTGGCATTATCTACAAGGGGGACTTTATCTACGGGGGGACTTTATCTACGGAGGGGGGACTTTGTCTACACGGGGGGCCTTTATCTATGGGGGGGACTTTGTCTACATGGGGGGGCTTTATCTACAAGGGGGACTTTATCTACATGCGGGGGGCTTTATCTACGGGGGGTGTCTATCTACAGGGGGGGCTATATACTGGGGTGGGCTATCTATGGAGCACCATATACACGGGTGGGCTATAGCTACAGAGGGCTATATAGTATATAGCCCCCCTGTAGATATAGCCCACGCCTGTATATAGTGCTCCATAGATCGCCCACCCCTGTATATAGCCCCCTGTAGATATAGCCCACCCCTATAGATATAGCCCACCCCTGTATATAGTGCTCCATAGATCGCCCACCCCTGTATATACACCCCCTGTAGATATAGCCCCCCTGTAGATATAACCCACCCCTGTAGATATAGCCCACCCCTGTAGATAGTCCCCCTGTAGATATAGCCAACCCCTGTATATAGTATCCCACAAATAGCTCCCCCTATAGTGCTCCACAGAAAGCCCACCCCTGTATATAGCCCCCCTGTACATATAGTCCACCCCTATATATAATGCTCCACAGATAGCCCACCCTTGTATATAGTATATACAGGGATGGGCTATCTGTGGAGCACTATATACAGCGGTGGGCTATCTGTGGAGCACTATATACAGGGGTGGACTATCTAGTGGATCACTATATACAGGGGATGGACTATATGTACAGGGGGGCTATATACAGGGGTGGGCTATCTGTGAAACACTATATACAGGGGTGGATTATATGTGGAGCACTATATACAGGGGTGGACTATATGTGGAGCTGTATGTACAGGGGGGCTACATACAGGGGTGGGCTATCTTTGGGGCACTATATACAGGGGTGGGTTATATCTACAGGGGGGCTATATACAGGGTTTGGCTATATGTGTAGCACTATATACAGGGCTGGGCTATATCTACAGGGGGCTATATACAGGGGTGGGCTATCTGTAGAGCACTATAGGGGGAGTTATTTGTGGGACACTATATACAGGGGTGGGCTATATGGGGGCACTATTATACAGGGGGCTCTATGGCAGACACTATCTACAGGGGACACAGTGTGTGCGTGTGGGACACGGTGTATGGTGCTATTATAATTAGAGGTGCAGTGTATGGCGCTATTATATTTAGGGGCGTAGTGTGTGTTATAATGAGAACTTTATCTTTATTTATAGGTGTAGAAATGTTGGAAAAGTGAGAAGCTGAAGACATCTGATCGGCAAACTGCAGAAATGGGCTGTGACCGGGAGAAGTCATCATAGAGGTCTGGATCAGATGGAGAAAAAGAGCTAGAATCTGAGACGTCACCGGTGAGTCACTTAATGTAAATGTTTATTCTGCCTCTAATCAGTAATGTAGTCACTGTATGATCTGCAGCAAGATGATTATGATAGGATTTATTTTTTGTGAAACAGCAACTCCCAGCATATCCTTATCATTGTTCAGGCCATGCTGGGAGCTGTAGTTTTACGCCGTACAAACCTGTACAGCAGGGGTTGCACTAAATTGAGCTGTATTTGTGCTGGGGCTGTATATATGTATTGAGCTTGGTTCTGGGGCTGTATATATGTAATGAGCTTGGTTCTGGGGCTGTATTTATGTACTGAGCTTGGTTCTGGTGTTGTGTATAGAACTATATTTCTTGTAAAATGTACAAAAGTTTTTATGCTCGCGTTACATAAAAAGAAATGTTGAAAAGAAATGACACGTCATTGATTGGTAGTGAAAAAAAAACACGGTGAGGAAGAAGAAGATGGCGGGAAAGAGGTTGGGGGGGTGGCGCCAAACTGAATCTTTGCCCCGGGTGCTGGAGAACCTAGCTACGCCTCTGCAGCATAGTATGGAGACATGTCTACTGTAGCATTAGGCCCCCTGCAGACCATGTTTATGCCCTATGTTTTAGTGTGTATATCAAGAATGCTCCTGCTGTACTAGCTAAACATTTTCATAATGCTCCATTAGCCTGACGGAGGCCAAAATAGTCTAATTTTAGCCTCCATTCGGCTGGTTTACATTAATATATAATTTTTTAAGGACGGAATAGTGTAGAAGACTACGCTATTCCAACCAAAGGAATCTTGCAAAAAAGTATACTGCGCAGTATATAAGATATTTTAACATGGGAGCTTAAGGGTGTCATATAACTTACAATAGTTTTTCATTACGTATATGTTAAACGGATACGTTAAACTGATGCCTAACAGTGGCATCCATCACCCATAGACTATAATGGTATCCGTTTTATGTATACGTCATGAACTGAGTCATGAGAGTTCATGATGTATATGTTTAATTTATAACATTATACTTTATGGCGACGAATGCCACTGTTAAGCATTTGTCACAACCTACGTTTAACAACTACGTAGGGAGATTTTTTCCGGTATATATGTCAAATGTAGTGCAATAAAGTAAGAGTCTGTTCAGTTCAGCATTTGCCCTCTGTTGATGGGTTCCATCGAGGCTTTCTGTCGGAGGAACCCATCAACGGAAAGGCAAACGGAAACCATAGCTTCCGTTTGCATTACCATTGATTTTGGTAAGAGAGACAAATGGAAACCATTAACAACGGAAGCATTACCATTGAAATCAATGGTAATGCAAACGGAAGCTATGGTTTCCGTTTGCTTTTCCGTTGATGGGTTCCTCCAACGGAAAAGTCCGACCAAACCCATCAACGGAATGCGAACACTGATGTGAACAGGCCATAAAGGAGATTTTAATAAATTGACAAAAGGTAACAATACCAGAACTTATATTTATTGCCAGTTTGTTTTATTTTAGGAGAAATGCTCTTTAAAAAAGAATCTTCCTAAAAATCTGTCAAATAATGGAGATATTTGCAGATCTTTTTTCAGATTCATACTTAGGAATGCACTAGTTGATTTCCTTTCACTAGAAGACTTTCTAAGTTGTGCATATCATCTTATTTTTCCTTACCTTGAGTGAGATATGAATTATTTCAGCAAACTTTCATCAGTGAAATGAACAAAAAGCGCTGTACATCACTAAGAATTAACCTTATTCCATTGTATATAGAAGTTGCCACTATATTATGCATGCATTTCCCCAGAATAACTGACTTTGTTATATATTCTTCATCTTTTATCTGTCTCATAACTTTTCTGAGGAAATTGGCTCCAGGATGCAAATAGGTGGGAAAAGACAAGTTTGGCAGCATTCTGCTACTTCACTAAGAAAAAAAAAAAAGAAAAGACTTTGCTAATATGGTAAGTAAGGTAATATGGTAAGAAACGTAAAGTATAAATGCTGTATAGCTATGTGAAGAGACAAGGGGCTTCCCTATCTGCTTGTATCAGCTCTTATAGAGATATAGATGACAGTCAGGGCCGGCCTTAGTGGTGTGCGACCTGCACCCTCCCGGCATATAGGGGGCGCCACTGGGCTCTGCCTCTGCTCTGTCCTCTGCTCCTCATTACACACACGGAGGAAACAAGAGCCGAGGAGGAAGTTCCGCCCTCAGCACTTCCTGAAGCCTGTGAGGCTGACGGCAAGGAGAGATGGTAAGTGTCTATTTGTGTCTGTGTTTTGTGTGTGTATATTTTCCAATATGTGTGTGTATATGTGTATATATGTCTGCATGTGTGTATATATGTATGCCTCTGTGTGTGTGTTTATATATGTGTGGGTATAGTTATTAGAGTGTGATATCTGTGGTGTTTCATAGGACTGCAGATAACATCTACTACATTATTTTTACTCAGAGAGTTATCACTGTGTTATCTGTGGCATTACATAGGACTGCAGGTGATATCTACTACATTATCTTTACTCAGAGTTATCACAGTGTTATCTGTGGTGTTACATAGGACTGCAGGTAACATCTACTACATTATCTGTATTCAGAGAGATATCAATGTGATATTTGTGGTGTTGCATAAAACGGCAAGTAACACTACTACCTTAGCTGTACTGAGAGAGTTATAACTGTGTTATCTGTGATATTACATAGGACTGCAGGTGACATCTACTACATTATCTGCACTGTGTATATTTGATGTATGTATGTATGTGAATGTGTCTTTGTGCTTGTGTGTATATATATATATGTGCCTTTTATGTATTTGTATATGTTCCTGTGAGTGTATTTATGTGCCTGTGTGTGTGTCTGTATATATAGTACGTGTATATATGTCTATATATTTACCTTTATTTATATATTCCAGAATGTGTGTGTGTGTATATATTTGCCTGTTTGTCTAAATATGTCCCTCTATGTATGTACAGTATTTATGTTCCAGTATGTGCGTGTCTATTTATGTGGTTAATTTTTTGTTTGTGGAGGACAGCCATACAGAATCCCGCACAGGGCGCCATCTAACCGAAGGGCGACCCTGATGACAGTGTTTAGTAACAATAATCTGCAAGTTGAAATATTAGTGTACAA
The DNA here is from genome assembly GCF_050947455.1 of Rhinoderma darwinii. Lineage (NCBI taxonomy): Eukaryota > Metazoa > Chordata > Amphibia > Anura > Rhinodermatidae > Rhinoderma > Rhinoderma darwinii. Next base: position 65,934,363 of record NC_134691.1, read on the forward strand.
GCGGCTGCCCAGATCATCCAATCAGATCCTTTTCTAATTTACTAACCTGCACTGTAATCTGATTGGCTGATATTGGTAATTACTTTTGTCTGTACCATTTAAAAAAAAAGCAAAGCCAGTATAGATTGCACCTGCAAATGCCGTGTCACATAGGGTTCGTGGACCCACTCTGCTGTACCACCTTGGCGGTATGGCAGCTGGCCAACAGGGTGCAGGTCAGAGTCTATAGTTCATATATGGTACCTGTGGCAGCTTGGACAGTAGCAAGGCAGGGTTGGCAGGAACTAGGCAGCAGGTAGACGTCAGGCGTGGAGGAGCAGGACAGGCGTGGTATACAGCACAGCACGGCTACAGCTCAGCACGACACTAGATCAGGATACAAGTTACAGGATACAGGAACAGGGAACACTGGAAGCAGGAAACACTAGGGGACCATTTGCAAGACAAACTTGGAATACGACAACAACGCTCAGGTGTGGGAGGATGGGGCTGGGACCTTCTTATAGCCCAGGGTGCTCTGGGAGCAATTAGCTCAATCTCCAGCATGCGTGCGCTCTTGCTTCTTAAGTCTGGACTGAGCTCGTGAGCGCACCCTGGTGGTCACTGTGGAGCATCTCTAGAGAGAAGGGCGTCGACTGGATGGAAGGAGTTCGTGGTCAGCGACCACATACATTACAGTATCCCCCCTCTTACGCCCCCTCCTCTTGGGACCAGAACGAGAGAGAAACCTCTTAATGAGGGTAGGAGCATTGAGACTCTCCTCTGGCTCCAAGGACCTCTCTTCTGGACCAAAACCCCTCTAATCCACCAAATAAAAAGTCTTTCCGCTCATTCTCTTGGTCTCCAAGATTTCCTTAACCTCGAAGGTGTCTGAAGGGCCGCTGGAGGCAACCGCAGGGCTTGGAGTCTTGGTAAAGCGGTTCAGAACCACTGGTTTCAGGAGAGAAACATAGATAGAGTTGGGGATCCTGAGGGTAGGAGGCAGCCGAAGCTTGTAGGCGACAGGGTTGATCTGCTGCAGGAACTCGAAGGGACCGAGGAACCTGGGAGCAAATTTGTACGACGGCACCCTCAGTCGAATATTCCTGGAGGACAGCCAGACTTCTCCTTGTGTCCGCCTTCCATTTCATGCGGTCGACCGCCAGCAGGATGGAGAATCGAGTCTGCTGCCAGATCTGCCGAAAGTCCACAAAAGCCGTGTCAGCAGCTGGCACCTCGGACGTAACAGGGACCAGGAGAGGAATTCGTGGGTACTGTCCATAGACAATAAGGAACGGTATATTCTGTGTGAACTTGCTGGTATGATTGTTGTAAGAGAACTCAGCCCACGGAAGCAACTGCACCCAGTCATCATGCTGCTTGGAGATGAAGTGGCGTAGGCAGTTCTCCAAGATCTGATTGATCATCTCGACCTGACCATTGGACTGAGTATGGTAGGCCAAGTAAAAGTCCAACTTTATACCTAGGAGTCCGCAGAGGGCTCTCCAGAACTTTGAGGTGAACTGATCCCCGCGATCAGACACAATATGCTGCGGAAAACCATGCAGGTGGAAGATGCGTTGGATTAACAGCTTGGCCAGCAGAGGAGCAGAAGAAAGATCGGTCAGAGGAACGAAGTGGGCCATCTTTGAAAATCGATCCACCACCACCACCCAGACAGTACTGCATCCAGCAGAGAGAGGCAGGTCCATAATAAAGTCCATAGCTATATGCTGCCAGGGGGCATTGGGCACAGGCAATGGCTGGAGCAGACCAGCAGGTCTGGAGTGAGCGACCTTGTTGGCTGCACATACTGAACAGGAAGAAATAAAGTCCATAATGTCCTTGGGCAGCGTGGGCCACCAGAAATGACGAACAATCAGATCCCGAGTCTTATGGGTCTCGCGTGACCTGCCAGTCTAGAGGAGTGTCCCCAGCGGAGGATTCTTCCACGGTCAGCCAGGCGCACAAAAGTCCTCCCTGGAGGAATGTCCCCAACTTTCAGGGGATTGACAGAGACAATGCAAGACAGATCAATGATGTTCTGTGGAATCTCCATGGTGTTTTCTGTCTCGAAAGACCTGGACAAGGCATCGGCCCTCACATTCTTGTCGGCCGGGCGATAATGGAGCTCAAACTGGAACCTGGTAAAGAACAGTGACCACCTGGCCTGACGAGGGTTCAGCCGTTGGGCCGTCTGAAGATAGATGAGGTTCTTATGGTCCGTAAAAATCAGGATGGGATGAGCTGCACCCTCTAGTAGATGTCTCCACTCCTCCAGAGCCAATTTGATGGCCAGTAACTCCCGATCCCCAATCGAGTAGTTGCGTTCTGCGGAAGAGAAGAGCTTATTAAAATAGCCACATACCATTGACTTGCCCTTGGCCCCTGGAACAGGAGTGCACCAGCACCGACAGAAGATGCGTCCACCTCCAACGAGAACTGTAGAGAGACGTCTTGATGATGATGGATAGAGGCTGACGTCAAGGCACTCTTCAGGCTATTGAATGCGGACTCTGCCTCAGGAGTCCACGTCTTGGCGTTCATGCCCTTCTTAGTGAGGTTAGAGATAGGAGAAGTCAGTGAGGAGAAGTTTGGAATAAACTGTAAAAATTGGCGAATCCCAGAAAGAGCTGTATGGCCCTCAAGCCTTGAGGGCGTGGCCATTCCAGGACAGGCTTTACCTTTTCAGGATCCATCTCGAGACCTCAATTTGAGACGATATAGCCCAGGAAGGGTAGAGCATCTATTTCAAACACGCGTTTCTCCAACTTAGCGTACAGACGATTCTCCCTTATCCGGAGCAAAACTTCACGGACATGTCTCTGATGCGTCATAGGATCTGGAGAAAAAAAATCAAGATATCATCAAGGTAGACTACTACACAAACATAGAGGAGGTCACGGAAAATGTCATTAACAAACTCCTGGAAGACCGCGGGAGCATTACACAGGCTGAAGGGCATTACTAGATATTCATAGTGTCCATCACGGGTGTTAAATGCAGTCTTCCATTCGTCACCCTGGCGAATCCAGACTAGGTTGTAAGCCCCAGGCAGGTCTCGTTTGGAAAAAATCTTGGCACCCCGTATACGATCAAACAGTTCTGAGATCAGTGGCAACGGATATTTTGTCAATACAAGGACAAAGAGAACCATCCTTCTTTTTGCTGAAGAAGAACCCTGCTCCTGCCGGGGAGGAAGACTTCCATATGAAGCCCCTCCCCAAGTTCTCTTTCACATAGGCGGACATGGACAGAGTCTCTTGCATGGAGAGAGGATATACCCTACCACGGGCAATGGATGCACCAGGAATCAGCTCGATAGGGCAGTCATACGCCCGGTGTGGAGGCAATGTCTCTGCATCCCTCTTGCTGAAGATGTCCGAAAATGCAGCATAATGACCCAGCAATCCTGCCAATGACCGAGGCAGCGAAGGCTGAGCCAAACGAATCTGCACCAGGCATCGGCTTTGACAGGACTGGGGCATGTAGTCGGAGCCAAGGCAGGCACAGCAACACAGGGTTTATGGCTTTGGATAGGACATGTGTAAAGGATCTGCCAGGCACAGCTTCGGGGTTAACGCCCATAGATAATCAGTCTGCACCTGCTTCTATGTCTGTGAGACTGACTCCATCTTCCACCACTCAGGGTGGCAGGCTTAGGAGTGGGAGAACCTATCACAGCCTGGCCAGACGGAGCTAGCTCCCACCCTCTGTCTATTTATACCTGCCTTTCCTGTTCCTCCTTTGCTTGTGATTCTTCTCGTTTTGTTTCCTGGCCCTGCTGCAGCTTCTTGTACCATTGTCCTTGCTTCATATTGACCCCGACTTGCTGACTACTCTCCTGCTCTGCGTTTGGTACCTCGTACACTCCTGGTTTGACTCGGCTTGTTCACTACTCTCCTGCTCTGCGTTTGGCACCTCGTACTCTCCTGGTTTGACTCGGCTTGTTCACTTCTCTTGTTGCTCACGGTTTTGCCGTGGGCAACTGCCCCTTTCTCCCCCTAGCTCTGTGTACCCTTGTCTGTTTGTCTGTCATGCACTTATTGAGCATAGGGCCCGTCACCCAGTTGTACCCCGTCGCCTAGGGCGGGTCGTTGCAAGTAGGCAGGGACTGAGTGGTGGGTAGATTAGGGCTCACTTGTCTGTCTCCCCACCCCCGTCATTACATAATCACAAGCCCATACCTAGTCTACCCTGGTCCCTGACACCACTATGGACCCCCTTGAGACCCTGGCTCAGCAAATGCAGGGTCTCTCCCTACAAGTCCAGGCCCTGGCTCAGAGGGTCAACCAGCCTGATGCTACCATGGTAGTCCCCCTCACCTTACCTCTTGAACCCCACCTCAAGTTGCCCGACCGGTTCTCAGGGGACCGGAAGACTTTTCTCTCCTTTCGGGAGAGTTGTAGGCTCTATTTTCGTTTAAAGCCCCACTCCTCAGGTTCTGAGAGCCAGCGGGTGGGTATAATTATGTCCCGGCTCCAGGAAGGGCCCCAAGAATGGGCCTTCTCCTTGGCTCCTGACGCCCCTGAACTTTCCTCCGTTGATCTTTTCTTTTCTGCTCTCGGACTCATTTATGACGAGACTGACAGGACTGCCTTTGCCGAGAGTCAGTTGGCGACCTTACGTCAGGGTAAGAGACCTGTTGAGGAGTATTGTTCTGACTTTAGGAAGTGGTGCGTAGCTTCTCGATGACCCTGCCTTAAGGTGCCAGTTTAGGTTGGGTCTGTCGAACGCCCTGAAAGATCTGCTAGTTAGCTATCCCTCTTCTGACTCCCTAGACCAGGTTATGGCTTTAGCGGTACGACTTGACCGACGTCTCAGGGAACGACAACTTGAAAGTTTTTGTGTTTTCCCCTCTGACTCCCCCATGATGCCTCCCGAGGTTCCGTTACATAGTTACATAGTTACATAGTTACATAGTTAGTACGGCTGAAAAAAGACACATGTCCATCAAGTTCAACCAAGGGAAGGGAAAAGGGAAGGAAAAATTTCTACACATAGGAGCTAATATTTTTTTGTTCTAGGAAATTATCTAACCCTTTTTTAAAGCCATCTACTGTCCCTGCTGTGACCAGCTCCTGCGGTAGGCTATTCCATAGATTCACAGTTCTCACTGTAAAGAAGCCTTGTCGCCTCTGCAGCTTGAACCTTTTTTTCTCCAGACGGAGAAAAAAAGACTCGGAGGTACCTATGCAACTCGGGGCCTCCGTGTCCCCCCAACAACGTAGAGATTTCCGCAGGAAGAATGGTCTCTGCTTCTACTGTGGGGATGACAAGCATCAAGTGAACAACTGTCCTAAGTGTAAGAATGCAGCCGGAGAACTTCCGCGCCTAAGTGATCATCGGGGAGGTCACTTGGGCGCACAGGTATTTCCCGTAAATATGAAACATAATAAAATCTTGCTTCCCTTTCAGGTCTCTTTTGGTGGTAGGTCTGCTACCGGCAGTGCCTTCGTGGATTCAGGGTCTTCTGCTAATATCATGTCTGTGGAATTTGCTATGTCTCTAGCTATGCCTTTGATTGATTTGCCTAAACTTGTCCCGGTAGTGGGTATCGACTCCACTCCTCTTGCTAATGGTTATTTTACACAGCATACCCCTGTTTTTGAACTCCTTGTTGGCTCCATGCATTTGGAGCAGTGCTCTGTACTGGTGAGGCATGGATTATCGTCCGATTTGGCTTTAGGCCTTCCCTGGTTGCAGTTGCATAATCCCACGCTTGACTGGAATACTGGGGATCTTACCAAATGGGGTAATGAATGCATAACGTCATGTTTTTCTGTTAATTCTATTTCTCCTCATAGAGAATATGATTGCGCAATTGATTTGGTACCAGGAGCTAAGCTCCCTAAGGGTAGGGCTGGGTCTAAAAATATTAAGGCTGATGCACTGTCGCGTAGATTCATGGCCAGCCCTCCTTTGGAGGAAGATCCTGCATGTGTTTTGCCTCCAGGTATAATCATTTCCTCTATTGATTCTTATTTAGTCTCTGAAATTGCGGCTGATCAAGGTTCAGCTCCCGGGAGCCTTCCTGAGAACAAGCTGTTTGTTCCCCTGCAATTCCGGCTAAGGGTACTTAGGGAAAATCATGACTCTGCACTATCTGGCCATCCAGGCATCCTGGGTACCAAGCACCACATTGCCAGAAACTATTGGTGGCCTGGGTTGCCCAAAGACGTTAAGGCCTACGTCGCCGCTTGTGAAGTTTGTGCTAGGTCCAAGACTCCCAGGTCCCGACCAGCGTGCTTACTATGTTCTTTGCCCATTCCCCAGAGACCTTGGACCCATATCTCCATGGATTTTATCACCGATTTGCCTCCATCTCAAGGCAAGTCGGTGGTGTGGGTTGTAGTAGACCGCTTCAGTAAGATGTGCCACTTTGTGCCCCTCAAGAAACTACCCAATGCTAAGACGTTAGCTACCTTGTTTGTCAAACACATCCTGCGTCTCCATGGGGTCCCTGTCAATCTTGTTTCTGATAGAGGGGTACAATTTGTTACATTGTTTTGGAGAGCCTTCTGTAAAAAGTTGGAGATTGATCTGTCCTTCTCCTCTGCCTTCCATCCTGAAACTAATGGCCAAACTGAGAGGACTAATCAGTCTCTAGAACAATATTTAAGGTGTTTTATCTCTGACTGTCAATATGATTGGGTCTCATTCATTCCCCTCGCCGAATTTTCCCTTAATAACCGGGTTAGTAACTCGTCAGGGGTCTCCCCCATTTTCTGTAATTTTGGGTTTAATCCACGGTTCTCTTCCATTTCACCTGGTAGTTCCAACAATCCCGAGGTAGAGGTCGTTCATCGAGAACTGTGCACAGTCTGGGCTCAGGTTCAGAAGAACCTAGAGGCATCCCAGAGCATACAAAAGACTCAGGCAGATAGAAAACGTTCGAGGATCTGGTGTGGCTATCGTCTAGGAATTTGCGCCTTAAGGTCCCGTCCAAGAAGTTTGCTCCCCGGTTTATAGGGCCGTACAAGGTCATTGAAGTCCTCAATCCTGTCTCCTTCCGACTGTAGTTGCCCCCATCTTTTCGAGTACACAACGTGTTTCATGCCTCCCTTCTTAAACGCTGCCCCCGTCCTTGGCTCCCTCGAGGAAACCTCCGGTCCCTGTTCTCACCCCTGAGGGGGCAGAATTCGAGGTGGCCAAGATTGTGGACAGCAGGATGGTCCAAGGCTCCCTCCAGTACCTGGTCCATTGGAGAGGATACGGGCCTGAGGAGAGGACTTGGGTACCCGCTCGGGATGTTCACGCTGGGATATTGGTCAGGAGGTTTCACCTTCATTTCCCCAGTAAACCAGGTCCACTTAGAAAGGGTCCGGTGGCCCCTCATAAAAGGGGGGGTACTGTAAAGGATCTGCCAGGCACAGATTCGGGGTTAACGCCCATAGATAATCAGTCTGCATCTGCTTCTATGTCTGTGAGACTGACTCCATCTTCCACCACTCAGGGTGGCAGGCTTAGGAGTGGGAGAACCTATCACAGCCTGGCCAGACGGAGCTAGCCCTCTGTCTATTTATACCTGCCTTTCCTGTTCCTCCTTTGCTTGTGATTCTTCTCTGTTGGTTTCCTGGCCGTGCTGCAGCTTCTTGTACTACTTATCCTCTGCTTGTGATTGACCTTGGCTTTTCTGACCACTCTTCTGCTCTGCGTTTTTGTACCTCGCTCATCTCCTGGTTTGACTTGGCTCGTTCACCTCGCTTGTTGCTCACGGTGTTCTCGTGGGCAACTTCCTCATTTCCCTGGCTTCTTTGTACCCTTGTCTGTTTGTCTGTCGTGCACCTATTGAGTGTAGGGACCGTCGCCCAGTTGTACCCCGTCGCCTAGGGCGGGTCGTTGCAAGTAGGCAGGGACTGAGTGGCGGGTAGATTAGGGCTCACTTGTCTGTTTCCCCACCCCCCGTCATTACAACATGAGTCCTAGTTCGGAGACAAGACAGGAGTTCGGAGTGAAGAGCTCCCACTTGGACCCTCAGTGGCTTGGTCAAAGCTATTACTGGGTCTGGCAGAGGTAGTCTATTCACTGATGCAACCGTCAACTGCCTCTCCAGGGGGGTGGTGGGTAATTGAAAAAGATCCTCCAGGTCTCTACGGATGAAATTAGCAGCGGATCCAGAGTCCAGATACGCAGAGACCTGATGCGTTCTCTCGCCGGTTACTATAGTCACTGGTATGGACAATTTAGACAGAAGTCCTTTCTTACCCAAGGTTGCCTCTCCTAGCAACCCTAGGCTTTGGGATTTTTGGGGAGACAGGCACACAAGATGGCCACTGAGGCCGCAATATAGACAGAGTCCCGAAGTGCGTCTGCGTTGTCTCTCCTGGGTGGATAGCTTACACTGGTCCATCATCACAGACTCCTTAGGAGGATAGACATCTGAGGACAGCAGGGGTTGCTGCACAGTAGGGGCCAGACTAGGAAGGCCTCCTTCCCGACTAACCTCTTGGAAGCGTTCTCAGATCCGCATATCAATTCAGGCGGACAGAATGATGAGGTCATCCAGGGTAGATGGCAGGTCTCGAGCGGCAAGTCCGTCCTTAATTTTAGGAGACAGTCCATGCCAGAATGCAGCCACCAGGGCCTCATTGTTCCATAACAGTGGATGGCGTACTCGCTCACGGAAGTGTCTCCTTGGCGTAGGTTAATCAAGGAAGCCGCTGCAGTTGAAACCCATCCAGGCTCCTTAAACACCATGAAAAAAGTCCGGAGGAAGCACTGGAAGTCACGGGTCTCTGATCCTTGTCTCTACCAGATAGGGTACACCCATGCAAGGGCCTTGCAAGCGAGGAGAGAGATGATGAAAGCGACCCTTGCGTCCTCAGATGAAAATGTCCTAGTATGCAGGCTGAAGTGGATCTGGCACTTGTTCAAAAATCCACGACAGGTACCTGCGTCTCCATTATAGCAGTCCGGAAGTGGCAAAGAAAATGCGGGTCAACACTGCCAGGGGGTGTAGTCTGAGGATCAACACTGCCAGGATGTGTAGTAGGAGGAACGGCAGCTCGTGCCTCCTGCCGACGTGCGAGAATGTTCAAGGCCTGGAGGAGTTGGTCCTGTCGGAACCGGAGGTCTAGCATATCCGCCCGCATCTCTTGTGACGTTGTCATGGTCTTGGATCAACCAACGGGGTCCATGGCCTGAGCGTAGTGTCACGTAGGGTTTGTGGACCCACTGGGCTGTACCGCCTTGGCGGTATGGCAAATGGCCAACAGGGTGCAGGTCGGAGTCTATAGTTCATATAGGGTACCTGTGGCAGCTCGCACAGTAGCAAGGCAGGGTTGTCAGGAACTCGGCAGCAGGTAGACGTCAGGCGTGGATAAGCAGGACAGGCGTGGTATACAGCACAGCACGGCTACAGCTCAGCATGGCACTCGATCAGGATACAGGATTCAGGAACAGGGAACACTGGGAGCAGGAAACACTAGGGGACCATTTGCAAGACAAACTTGGAATACGACAACAACGCTCAGGCGTGGGAGGATGGGGCTGGGACCTTCTTATAGCCCAGGGTGTTCTAGGAGCAATTAGCTCAATCTCCTACATGCGTGCGCTCTGGCTTCTTAAGTCTGGACTGAGCTCGTGAGCGTACCCTGGTGGTCACTGTGGAGCAGGACGGCCGTATGTGCAGACATCTCTTGAGAGGGCGTCGACTGTATGGAAGGAGTTCGTGGTCAGCGACCACGGACATTACATGCCCATACCTGCCCATTATTATTGATAGCAAAGTTCAATCTAAAATATACAATTATTCTGTACAGTAAAATTCCTTTAATCCAGCATCAATTGGACCTGATAGGTGCCAGATTATTACACAATCTGAATTATCGGACAGTCATTGAAAAGTAATTAAAACCTACTTGTAAGGCTCTGTTCACATCTGCGTCGTGGTTTCCAGTGCCACCAGTGGCTGATGGACCCCATCGATTTAAAATGTGGTCCATTGGGGTCCGAACAATATCGCTAAATGAAGCAATATTCCTCCCATAAAATTTTACAGAATTTGTGATGGAAGCTTCGAACAGGGCCTTCAACGCAAATGTGAACAGAGCCTAAGGGTAAACAACCATCAATAATAATAAGTCCAAAATAAAAACAACATAAAATTACTTTCATTTATTTTTATAATAAGGGGAATTTCCTAACTGTAAAATTCCACATTATATTCCAATACTATGCTAGACAAAATTCAGGATAATTTGGTTTTCTGGATTATTAAATACCAGATTAACGGAATTTTGCTGTATATTTCTTCTGTCTGCACTTGGAGAAATATTTTGTGTAGACCCTAAGAGAATTCAAAGTGACACAGTTTGTATTACTTTACTAGTAGATTATCTTACATCCCTTTAACACGTTTGTGAGGAGTCAATTTCACATTTGTAATGACAAATTCTTAGGCAGAGTATTCTTTGTTTCTTACTCTACTGCAATATTATTTTTCATTTTTTTTATCGTGGGACAGATATGGAGGGACACTTTATATAGGGAAATCTATACAGCGAATAACCCTTCAAATTTCTTGTCTACTTTATCCATAGTTGCCAACTTTTAAGAATTGCCTGCAGGGAGATTGTTGCGCTTAAAACTCTGCTCTGAAAATCCTTTGAATATACGACCAGCCCCCAAATACTTGTCACATCCCCATAACAACAACCACAGTAGTAGAATTAGCAGTACCAGAATGTCCTCATACAGAGTGCCCCCATAAACAGTATCAGATGGAGAGTACCCCCTCTACAAAGCCAGTAATCACAATCATATTGTTTTAATTTTTACATTTTATACTGTATAATCTCTATAGTGCCCTGATTTCTATAGATTTGTTGTACCTTTTTATAATGCCTATTTCTACAAAACTTGATGTCTGTCATCAACCATCAATCTTTTGCTGAGGTTCGCGTATTATAGTTACTGTTCTATAATCTACACATATCTAGCTAGAGTTACATATAAATTTAATATTACGTATAACTATAGTTAACAACTAACAATGTAGTTGTTACATGGAAAATTCTGTTCTATGTTCGTCTGCTGCCTAATAAAAGATACATATTTCTTCTATTCCGCATTTACAGGCTATGTCTGAAATGGTTCATATGCATAGAATATAAACTTACATATGTCTGGTGAGTGTATAAGCATATCAAGTGTACAATTATTCCAGAGACATGTGTCTAAATTGTAGTTGAATGACCTTGGGATTTTGTGCTGAGGTCATTTATGATCATTTTACTATCCGTGACTACTCCTCCGAGGACAAATGTTTATGTAACCATATAAGATTGAATCAGGGCAATGGAGCAGAATTACATGGTGAAAACTCCATCTCTGATAACCTGTAATTAACATCTATATCAAGGTAAAACATGCAATTCATGTAGATTTATTTTCCTTTACTCTATACAATATAACCAAAAATAATATGAAATGTGGAAATATGTTCTATTTCTGATCTAAATAATGCTGAATGTGTGTATATTCTATAAAACGTACAAAATATATATTTATATATCTCTGAACCTACCAGAATATATTAGGTGGTTGCCTAAATAACAGTTCCCTAATGTCTTGGGAATCACTAAATAATAATAACCAGTTACCAGCTCATATTTCTACAGGGAAATCAGATGCTCTGCGGTCTTTAGTTATTGTATTCTTTGGACGGACATCATATTTTATTTTGTCACAGCCCTGCAGTCAAACAATTAATAATGTGATTCCCTAATATAATATTTAAAGTTACTCCAAACTCTTTACATTGAGCAGTACCATATGATAAAGCCATTAGCCGATCCCAATTGGTCCGCTATGGGCGGCTGCCCGAGGCTCCAGTTGGGGGGGGGGGGGGTCCTTGGCCGCCTAAAGACCACATTGCAGTTTTGTGACGTTTTTGCCACAAAGCGAATTAAAATGGAAGGCACTGGAATCAATTGAAATCGCTGGCTAGGCAAGGGAACAGTCAGTTCCCTTTCCCGCCATTCAGCCTTTTTTTTTTTTATGCAGGCGGCGTGATGTCGTTGAGGCAATGACGTCATCACACCTCTTGCGTTGTCCTGCTGGATGCGGCCTGGTCACAAGAGACCAGGCCTGCATCGTTGGAGAAGAAGACGGTGCTGGAACGGGGACAGATAAGTGTGGCACGAACTACAGGGGGGCCATGTGGCGATTTCTACAGGGTGCTGTGTGGCGCTATCTACAAGGGTTGGCGCTATATACAGGGGGGGGCTGTGTGGTGCTAACTACAGGGTGGGCTGTTTGGTGCTATCTACAAGAGGGTATGTGTGGCACTATCTACAGGGGGCTGTGCACGATGCTATCTATAGGGGGGGTGTGGGGCACTATCTACAGGGGATCTGTGTGGTACTATCTACAGGGGTGTGTGTGGCGCTATCTACAGGGGGCTGTGTGCGGTGCTATCTACAGGGGTGTGTGTGGTGCTATCTACAGGGGGCTGTGTGTGGTGCTATCTACAGGGGTGTGTGTGACGCTATCTACAGGGGGTTGGGTGTGATGCTATTTATAGGGGGTGTGTGGCACTTTCTACAAGGGGGTTGTGTGTGGCGCTATCTACAGGGGCACTGTGTATGTGGTGCTTTACAGTGTTTTACACAATTATATTCAGGGGCACAGTATTTGGTACTATTTTATTCAGGGGTGCATTTAGGGGCACAATGTGTGGCACCATGAGAATTTTATCTTTGTTTATAGGTCTAGAAATGTTGGAAAAGTGAGGAGACGAAGACATCGGAGTGGCAAAATCTGTAGAAATGGGGCGTGGTCGGGAGTAGTCGCCATGAGGTCTGGAGCGGATGGGTTAGAAAAGAGGAAAAAAAAACAACTAGTTACGGTGCGACAGGGCGGCGGTGGAGAAGGGGGCCCAAGTTTGAGTAACAGCCCAGGGCATATGGTCTACTTAATCCACCACAGGATAAAGCAAATCCACAGGCTCCCCACTGACTTTGATTGATTTGTCTGTAAATTATATGTTTTTTGCTATTTCATTTAATTTTTCTTTTTGGTTTTGTTGCTTGTAGCTCCACGCACTGACTTCCTGGTGAACTTGTATAGAGCTGCAGTGCAAAGTATGGGACAGAACATCAGACCAGGCAGCTTTATTTCCAACTAGCTTAGACTTTTGACTGACAATGCAGCTAACATGTCCATACACTTACACTACCTGTCGACCGAATACTAGTTAGGCAGATAGCTATTCCTACTGACACCCCCATACACAAGCATGCTCGGCCGATCGTGCATGTTATTTCAATGGAGAAAGGGGAATGAGATGCTGCCAGACACCTCTGGCAGTGGCTTATCTCCCACGTTAACAAAGGATCAAGCATGTTGAAATCCAACATGCCCGATCCTTATTCCCCTATTCATGTACCGGGAAAGTGTCAGGATACCCCCATACACATTAGTCAGTTAGTCCAAAATCAACTGGTTAAGTTGACTTTCATTTAATATGTATGGGCACCTTTAAGCTAGGCTTACACTGCGTTTTATTGTCAACTTTTGGCTGTTATATTTCGGTATACAAATGCCTCAACTGTATTGAAAAGTATAAATGTATCAGTGCATATCAATACTAATACAAAACGTAACTGTATACCTAATATTAAAATTTTCAGGAAAAGTGAACATCCTAAGGGTATGTTCACACGATGAGAGGCATTAACGTGTGAAAAGACAGACTGTTAACAGCTGCCTCGTTTCACACGTAAATGCTCCTCCTCGCATTTTGCAAGCCGTCTGAGACGCTCGTAAATCTTGAGCTGTGCTTCATTGAGTTCAATGAAGAAGAGCTCAAATTACGTGGCAAAGAAGTGCCCTGCACTTCTTTTGACGAGGCTGTAATCTTACGCGTCGTCTTTTGACAGCTGTCAAACGACGACGCGTAAATTACAGGTCGTCTGCACAATACGTCGGCAAACCCATTCAAATGAATGGGCAGATGTTTGCCGACGTATTGTAGCCCTATTTTCAGGCGTAAAACGAGGCGTAATACGCCTCGTTTACGCCTGAAAATAGGTCGTGTGAACCCAGCCTGACAGTTATGGTATGGAACATAATTTATCATCAATTCCAGAGAAGAACGGAGGTGAACTGTGGCACCTTGGGAGGTTTGCTGACACACCGCTATATCTTATAAGAATACCTGACTACAGGCTGGCTATTTTCTTCCTTCTTTTTTGGAATATTTATGCGCACTAACACTAGAGTAGACCTTTGTGCACTACTCACCTGCACAGTACTACATCTTAAAATGCGTTTATAACTGGAATACACTTTAAAGGGATTTTCCAGGCAGCAGGGTTGCTTTGGGACTGTAGGTGCTGTATTGCGGTCGACGTGCAGTTCTGCACCAAATACTAGTAGGTACCCACCTAAAGCCTCTTTCATACAGGTTGATCGTCTGTCGTTTTAAACTGCATCAAGAAACGCATAGAAAAACACCAGCATTTTTTAAATGTAACATACTATCTTTATTGAGAAGCCTATGGAAAAAACACCATAAAAAACTCCATACCTAGAGCAGGCTGTGTTTTGATAACAACATAATTTACCTCCAAAATGCTCAAAAAAAAACAAAATGCTGTGTGCGGTTTGTAGGAATTCTTGTATTTTGCTATAGACTGGTTTTAGCATTTTTGTTCTCCGAAAACATGCTGCAAAAAACGCAACCGAAAACGTGTAAAAAAGCCATGTGTGAAACGGGCTTTAAAGGTGTCAAAATCAATAAGCGAGCGGGCTTATTCAGTTTGATCAAAATGTGTACTAAAAACACTTGAAAATCTGCTAATCCGTAATAGACCCCTGTGAAATTTGGATGTGCGGACCTTTCTCTTTTTTGGAATGTTTTCCATAAGTAAAACAATACTGTTTTTTGCCGAAAGGGTTAAACCCCTTTATTTCCTGCAGGTCCATAAGAAAAAGTAATAACTGTTTCTTAGAGTTCCTGTAATAAAGATTTAATGCTGTTGCCTAGTGTTTCTACACGTCTCCAGTGTGACCAGCCATCCAATTCTTTTCACTTCCCATGAAGGACTTGATGGTTCAGAATGAATAAGCCTAATTTGATTTGCATAATTTTTAAACAAAATATGTCAGTCAGGACCTACCCACAATTTGTCTTTCCATGCCCAACCTATTTCTGTTAGGAGGGACCCACATCTATATAATATAGGCAGGGCCGGACTTGGACTTAAAATCAGTCCTGGCATTTTTAAGCACACAAGCCCACCCCAGGCCATACGCAGCTGCCAGTGTTGGGCTGGAGTACATGGGACCACCTTTTAGCTATACAAGACATGGGGAGTTTTATTATAACAGGTGTAAATGAAAAGAGGAATAGCTCCAACTCCAACGAATCCACTGCTTTTTCATGAGAATAATGAACATGTTCATTATTCTAGAGGATTTTTTTTTGCGGAGCGGAAAAAAATTCAAGCAGACTTATTTCCGCTGCATGTGAATGGGGTATAAAAGAGCCCATTCACTTGTAATGGATGCAGAATGATAGTGGACTTGAAAGAGATTTAGGTGTGGAATCACGGACTTCGTCCCAGGGCCCATTCTAGCTTTTCTGCTGCCTGAGGCGTAAATTGAAATGGCAGATTTTGATTGACATCCCCCTGGCTGTTCTACAGGGTGGGCCATTTATATGGATACACCTAAATAAAATGGGAATGGTTGGCGATATTAACTTCCTGTTTGTGGCACATTAGTATATGGGAGGGGGGAAACTTTTCAAGCTGGGTGTTGACCATGGCGGCCATTTTTAAGTCGGCCATTTTGTATCCAACTTTAGTTTTTTCAATGGGAAGAGGGTCATGTGACACACGAAACTTATCGAGAATTTCACAAGAAAAACAAAGGTGTGCTTGGTTTTAATGTTACTTTATTCTTTCATGAGTTATTTACAAGTTTCTGACCACTTATAAAATGTGTTCAAAGTGCTGCCCATTGTGTTGGATTGTCAATGCAACCCTCTTCTCCCACTCTTCACACACTGATAGCAACACCGCAGAAGAAATGCCTCCCGATCTGACCCCCTTAGACTTTTATCTTTGGGGTCATCTGAAGGCAATGGTCTATGCTGTGAAGATACGAGATGTGCAGCAACTGAAACTACGGATACTGGAAGCCTGTGCTAGCATTTCTTCTTCATACAAAATGGCCGACTTCAAAATGGCCACCATGGTCAACACCCAGCTTGAAAAGTTTCCCCCCTCCCATATACTAATGTGCCACAAACAGGAAGTTAATATCACCAACCATTCCCATTTTATTTAGGTGTATCCATATAAATGGCCCACCCTGTATATCACCAGCAGCCTCTTCCAACTCTTGTGGATATGCCGTTACCTTAAACTGGTATGTGTGGTGCAGCCGGGCAGAGTATATCAAGCTGCACGGTGTGTGCCCAAG
The DNA here is from genome assembly GCF_050947455.1 of Rhinoderma darwinii. Classification (NCBI taxonomy): domain Eukaryota; kingdom Metazoa; phylum Chordata; class Amphibia; order Anura; family Rhinodermatidae; genus Rhinoderma; species Rhinoderma darwinii. The sequence continues at coordinate 65,950,779 of NC_134691.1, forward strand.
TAGTACAAGGCAATGACGCATCCGAGAAAGTTGCAGGAGACTGGTAATGATGTAAAACAGCTAGAGGGTTGTCAATCAAGGATGGAAAGGGGGGTTTGGAGGCAGGACTATGTGACTCTTCAGGATAGCGGCACCACCCCATGACCCTTTAATGAGTAATTCGAATATAGCCTGCATTGTTTTAAAATTGATTTTATAGATTTTGCTGCATCTGAAAACAACATACAAGGATATGTTTGGAAATATTGTCAGGTCATATATTACTGCATGGTGGCTGTTCAAGGGGTTAAAACTACCTGACAGGCTCCCATTAAATTAACAATGAATTGAAAACAATTCCATCTGTTCTGCAAGTTTATTATTCTAAATATATTCTATATAAATACAGCTCCAGAACCAAGCTCTGACATATATGGCTCCAGAACTAAGCTCAATACATATATACTGCACCAGAACCAAGCTCAGTACGTATATATATATATATATATATATATATATATATATATATATATATAGCACCAGAACTCAGCACAATACATATATACAGTACCAGAACAAAGCTCAGTACATAAATACAGCACCAGTACAAAGCTCAGTACATATATACGGCACCAGAACAAAGCTCAGTACATGTAAACAGCACCAGAACAAAAGCTCCGTATATGTATACAACACCAGAACAAAGCTCCGTACATATATACAACACCAGAACGAAGCCCAATACACAAATACAGCACCAGAACAAATACAGCACAATTTAGTGCAACCCCTGTCGTATAGGTTTGTACGGCGTAAAACTACAGCTACCAGCATGGCCTAAAAAAATAGATCATACCACCCATCATCTCGCTGCAGATCATACGGTGACTACAGTACTGAATAGAGGCAGAATAAGCATTTATATTAACTGACTCACCAGTGACTATCTCAGATTCTAGTTGTTCTTTTTATCTTCTCTTCTCCATTCAGTCCAGACTTCTATGATGACTTCTCCTGGCCACAGGCTATTTCTGGAGTTTGCCGCTCAGATGTCTTCAGCTACTCACTATTCAAACATTTCTGCATAAAATTTTCTTGGTGCCACACACCACGCCCCTAAATATAATAGTTTCATACAGTGCACCTCTAATTATAATAGCACCATACACTGTGTCCCTGATTATAATATAATTAAACACTGTTGATCTGATTATAATAGTACCATACACTGCATCCCTGATTATAATACCGCTATACACTGTGTCCCTAATTATAATAGCACAATACACTGTGTCCCTGATTATAATAGCACCATACACTGTGTCCCTGATTATAATAGCACCATACAGTGTCCCTGATTATAATAGCACCATCAAGTATCCCTGATTATAATAACACCACACACACACACACACACACACACACACACACACACACACACACACACACACACACACACACACACACACACAGTGCTCCCCATAGATAGTGCCCCCATAGAGACCCCTGTAGATAGTGCCCCCCTGTAGATAGTGGCCCACATATAGCCTCCCCTGTAGATAGTGCTCCACATATAGCCTCCCCTGTAGATTGTGCCGCACATATAGCTCCCCCCGTATATAGTGACGCACATAAAGTTTCCCCTTAGTGTCCCACATATAGCCTCCCCTGTAGACTGGGCTTCACATATAGCTCACCCCCTTGTAGATAATGGCACTCATACTTTTAGGGGTAAAAAACAACAACTTTACATACTCACCTTGATCAATGCAGGCCTGCTCTCTTCTGAGCAGGTCTGCTGGGGCTGAACGATGGCGCTGATTGGCAGGGCAGAATGACTTGCCCCGCCAATCAGCGCCTACCAACAACGGAAGCGGCGCCATAGCGTCAATGTATTCCCAATTGCAGTCAAGTAAAACGCTTCAAAAACTAATTTTTCTTAATCTACATAACAAGCTGAGTAACTTGGTAAAACATTATATTACGTATCTTGTACTGATCCTGAGTTACATCCTGTATTATAGTTCAGACCTGTATTCACAATCCTGCAAACTTCAAAGTTGAAACCTTTTCGCATCCCCTGCTGGTTCAATGTCTGTATAGAGCTTGTTCTCGTGATTTGCATGATGTCTTTATACAAGACACTGTGCAGTAATCTGATCAGAAAAACTGTCCCAATTCATTATAGGAGCTCAACTAAGCTTACTACGATTCTTCGTCCCTATACATTTTTATCATGTCGGCAGCGCATCTCCCTGTTTACAGAGAAAAATATACTGCCGACAACGATGATTGTTAATGCTGCATAAATGAGCAGATCAGCCGATAATCAAGCGTTTGATCGTTCATCGGCTAATCGGTGCCCTGTTTACACAGGGCAATGATCGGGAACGAGTGTTCATATAAATGCTTGTTTGCCTGATCATTGGCCCGTGTAATAGGGCTTTAACTCTACTGTTTATGTAGATTATATCACTAAGCAGTGTGATTTAAAAGTCTATATGTTTTTGTGTGAATTGGGCCTAATACGTCAATCTGATTACTATGAAATTGGCGCTAATGTGTGATTATGTTTAAATGATCACCATTTACATTTACTGATAACATGCACAGATAACGATGATTTTTACCGTGTCACGATTATTGTAGATCAAAGATAAATGATACTTCTAATCTTTTTCTTCATTCACAGGGGCCAATTATCATTACAACTGCACGCAAGCAGGGAGGTAGCTATAATTAATTTAGAGGTAGCAGCCTTACCCGGTCCCTGGAACCGAAGGAGCCCCAAGGCTCTTTGCCACATTAGAAGACACCAGTATTATAAATGGTAGGTGGGGGCCCTGTTACAGATTTTGCATTGGGGCCCAGGAGCTTAATGTTATAACTCTGCTTGGAAATCAGCAAATTATGATGCTAATTGACCAGTATAAACCGCCTTTAGAGTATACATTGTAACATTAGTACATGTCTAGTACTCTTTTACTTCAGACTACTGTTAAAAGGCATACAACCAAATTAAAGAATTTCTACTTTCCACTTTTATGAATATCACAAAAATGAAGCCATCAACGCTTAACAGTTATCGAAAAAATATATAATTTATTTAGTATTTATCCTTTTAATTTTTTTTTCTCCAGAAAATACAAACGTTAAACCACATATAGCCACAAAAATAGGTTTGCAGATTGGTTAGAAGATTGTTAAGACACTAGGTAACATTACTCCAAGATTCTGTTCAGTGGCGTAACTATAGGGGGTGCAGCGGTAACAATCACACCTAGTCCTTGGGGCCTGAGATGGCCAAGCACCCCTTAGTTACATAGGAAGGCACTAGTATTATAAATGACACATGGTAGGTGGGGGTTCTGTTACAGATTTTAAACAGGGCCCCGAGGAGTTTTAAATTACGCCTCTGATTTTGTTGTCTAAGGGTATGTTCACATGCTTAACCAAAAACGTCTGAAAATACAGAGCTGTTTTTAGGACGTTTTTTTTTTTTATAGAGTCTATGAAAAACGGCTCCAAAAACGTCCCAAGAAGTGACCTGCACTTCTTCTTTGTGGCCGTTTTTTTACGTGGCTGTTTTTCAAAACAGCCGCGTAAAAAAATGGCCTGTCGGAACAGAACACCGTTTTTTTCCCATTGAAATCAATGGGCAGATGTTTGGAGGCGTTCTGCTTCCTATTTTTCGGCCGTTGGGGGCCCGAAAAATTACCGAAAATAGGCAGTGTGAACATACCCTAATTAGAAACATTAAGATGAGTAGTACAATGTTGCTGTATGAACAATCACTCTTCAGTCATCTCAGTAATATGGGCTCAAACAGTGGGTGGGAAAGTAAAGTTAACCAAGAGATGGTTTTTAAGACCACCTAGACCATTGTGGTTAAGGTGGGAAGTGTGTGGTTAAATTTTTTGGAGCAATGACAATTTATGAAGACGATTTTGCTATCTCAAAATGTCTAAAATAAACATTGTTGAGTAAGGGGTCTTTGATAACCTTTTTTCCTAATGTCAAGTTCCATTTGAGAATTTTTACGACTCCCCAAATGTGTAAAGATAATTCCAGCTTATGGCAAAGGCTCTGAAATGGAATAAACCTGTCTTCCTTGCATTTTTAACACTCCATGAGTGCATAAACATTGCCAAGTCAATAAACATCCAAAGAAGATGGTAAATACAACTGTTACTTGATATTTAAAGAGAAACTTTAAGGAGAGCCTTATAAGTTAAAAATTATAAAAATATGTTTCAGATTTTATTAAAATGTGAATAGCATTAATATCCAAATAAACCAGCCCATGTGAAATATGCTAACATAATTGCTTTAGGACTTTTAGGCACATTTATATTAAGTGTACTTTTCAGTTAATATGGCATTGTGCCACATAAAAATGATTTACAAAGAAAATGGAGTTACATGATTCGAATGTCTGCCTCAGCAATATATTGTAAGGCAGACTGCCATGATCTACACACATTAGTTAAAAGGCACAACCATAGAGGCATTATTTCTGACAAGTAAATTGGACTACAACCACAAAGGGTGATTAATAAGCCAGGTCTCTATGGTGTGCCAAATACATTTCAAAGCATTATTTCAAGGTTTTGTTCCTGCATTGGCAATTGTTTTCATTCCTTGTGTATTCCATATGTAAATTGTTTTGTGTTACTTAATAATTTAAAAGACTGATGACTTACCCAAATGAGAACAAGAGGACATGAGATGCATTGGTAATCTGAGCTGGTAATCAGCATGATATGCCCAATTTATGCAGAGAAATCAAACATCTAAAATCTTGTGGCACAGCTACAAGAATATTTCTTTACTAATTTGTTGTTAAAGATTAGACAATCTCTTTTTATTAGTATGGTCCAACAACAATAATGTTGGAACAATAAGGCTGCTTAGATTTTCAGAGGTCAACTAAAATCTTTGAAGGAATCCAGCAACAAGTGTTCTATTCCTCTACAGCACCACCACAGGGAAAATTAGGCATAGCACAGTGCACACTGAAATTAATGGACTGTGTGTATAATGCATGGATATATTGGGTCCTCCAGGATATCCATGTAGCTTGTAGCTACTCTCCGCTTTGGCTCATAGATAAGGATCCTGAATGGAGCACCCTCAAGAATTCCCAATAGGGTTTTTGAAAATGTTTTACTCTTGAACAAGACAATCCCCTTTAATATGTCCAATATTTTACCAAATAAATAGGTCTTTCCAGCTATTGAAAATAAATCAATCAATCAGTCAACCCCACCAGCATGTCTGATTCTGTGGTTTAGAGCATCTGTGTGGTTTAGGCGATTATCAGTCTACCTAAAATGCTAAAACTGACTGTTTACATCCCCTGTTCCATAGTCTTGGTACTGAGATTTAATGTATGGAGCTATAATAGATAAGATAAAAGACCCTAAAAAAAATACTAATCCAATGTTTTATTGACATGTATGTAAATAATAGTTACTCCTGTACAGGCAGTGGACATGTCTTCCTGTCATGGTCTGTCACCAGTTGCTTTTGCAGAAAGTTCATTTTCTTAATTTTCCTGGTGTTTATATGCGGCTACATTACCACCCCTTACAACTGTTTCGGGCTTGTTAGCCTAGCCTGGGTCAGTGGCTACAAGGGTAGCATGTGTAGGTCTTAAAGGAAGCAAAAACCCCTTTACCTGTTGCTCTGGAAAACTCAGCAAGCGGTATTACAAAGCTCACATCTATTTTATATATATATATATATATATATATATATATATATATATATATATATATATATATATATATATATATATATATATATATATAAGTAGGTTAGTCCTCATGCTGTGTTGAGTGGAGGTCTGCAAATTGTTTCTTTATACCAGAGGGGCCAAATTCTTCTTGGTCTGTCCACATTGTCAGGTTGTGCATCTCACAAGGGCTGCAATACAACTTGAGAGGGTATTACCATCAGAGACACATCGACAGTATATGTCACAAATGTCTAATAAATGGGGGGTCCCATCTCTGGGACTTCCTCTAATTGGGAGAATAGGGATCCACTGCTCCATCATTGAGCACTCCAGTGTGGAAGAGATGAAGTGGAGAGGTTGACACACACATAAGCACTGTTCTCCCCACTGTAGTTTATGGGAGTTGCTCCTATAAACTACAGTGGAAAGATCCACATTCTTGCACAGCCACCTCACCCCTTCATCTCTTCCTCTCTTGAGTGCCAAACAGAGAGGAGTTCCCAAATATGTTATTGCTGGGCACTGCACAGAACGGCATAGCAGGCCGTAGGTTGTGCACTCCTGCTTTTTACCATTGTGGCCATTTGTGCTTCCAGAACCCCTGGTAAATACATTAACCACCAACGCTCTGTAAGGGCGGGTTCACACATGGCGGAATTGCACTTAAATTCCGCTGCGGACACTCCGCAGCGTTAATCCGCAGCGGAGCCGTTTCTACATTGACTTTCACTTTAATTTCGCAGTGTTCGTTTACACGATGCGTACAATTCCGCTGCGGAGCATAGGCTGCGGAGCGGAATTTGGTGTCCGCAGCATGCTCTGTCTGTTGCGGAGCAGTGGCGGACTCATGGCGGAATTTCTCCATTGACTTCAATGGAGATTCAAAGTTCCGCAATGAAGTCCGCAGCTGTCATGCACATGTCATGTGTGCTGCGGATGCGTCTTGCTTTTTTTACTTGACATTTCTTCATTCTGGCTGGACCTATGTATTTCTAGGTCTACAGCCAGACTGAGGAAGTCAATGGGGCTCCCGTAATGACGGGAGCGTTGCTAGGAGACGTCAGTAAATAGTCACTGTCCAGGGTGCTGAAAGAGTTAAGCGATCGGCAGTAACTGTTTCTGCACCCGGGACAGTGACTACCGATCTCAATATACATGTATCTGTAAAAAAAAATGAAGTTCGTACTTACCGAGAACTCCCTGTTTCTGTCTCCAGTCCGGCCTCCCAGGATGACGTTTCAGAGTAAGTGACGGCTGCAGCCAATCACAGGCCAAGCACAGGCTGCAGCGGTCACATGGACTGGCGCGTCATCCAGGGAGGTCGGGCTGGATGCCGAAGGAGGGACGCGTCATAAAGACAACGGGCGGTAAGTATGAATTTCTTTTACTTTCACTAGGGAAAGTGCTGTCCCTTCTCTCTATCCTGCACTGATAGGGAGAAGGGAAGCACTTTTCCCGCAGTCCGCAGCAGCTAGTCCGCATCAATTTTCTGCACATTTTGTGCAGATCCGCAGCCGTAATCCGCAACCCGGATTAGGTGCGGCATTGATGCGGACAGTTGCGGAGGAATTCCGCCATGTGTGGTCATGCCCTAATACTGCTGGTGTTATTATAATATTCTCTAACTCATCAATAAGCTTCTGGCTTTTTGACCAAGCTTTTCATTTAAGAAGAATAAAGTGACAAAATAACGACCGGAGATAAACAACAGAATTCCCAACGCTATACAGATGGAAAATATATTCCAGAATGATATTGATTAATTTATACATCTTTATTGCACTAATTCCTTCTCTCTGCACCTGAATGTCTCACTCATACAATGCTGGCTAGCTCCGTTATTACCTTGTCATTTCAATGCTTTGCAATTAAGTCATTTTTATTGATTCACGGCCAATGTGGAGCTGAAATTTGTTTTAATCAAATCAGTTTGTTTTCTCACTGAACATCAAGAAATTAGTGCTTTGACAACTCATTTTCTTCTCCAGTGTCTTAGAAAGCACATTACTGCTTGGAGGATTGTGCAGGTTTTATATAATCCTTAATTATTTTTTTTCAAACTCATTATAAGAAATGAACTGAAAATTCCCCAGTCCTATTAGATTGTAAGCTTGTATGGGCAGAGCTCCCTTATACTGTATTCTATTCCTGTTATGTATTTTATTTGCATTGACAATTGTACTTATAGTATGCGGTTTGGTATCCTGGATTAAAAAATACAATGTAGCACCACATTACAATTCAGCTCTTGTATGAAATGTATGAGTAAAGATATTTGTGCCAAAAAGTCGTCTTCGAGAACACATCTGGCTATTCATGATGGCAAATATGAAAATGTATTTGATCAAGGCGGGTGCTCACTGCCCATATTTGTAAAAGGACAAAATAAACTGTGATTCAAGGGTCATATAAATAAACATGTGGCCAGGGTCGGATTGGCCCACCAGAGAACCAAAGGATCCCCCAGTGGGTCCAGGCTCTAATACAATAATGGGCCTTATAGATCTGGCAGGAGACAACCCCATTTGGAGGTGACTTTGGAACCAATCACTTGCCACTAGGGTCTGTTTCTCATGCGTTGATTCACAAATTACCTATTAGACCTTATTGATGATATATCCTGTATGTAGAATGATAGGACTATGATGAAATGAAAAGTGGGCATGTTCTATATAGATGGAGGGTGGGCCCTCAAAATCATCTCCTCTGGTGGGCCCAAGGAACCCCAGTCTGACGCTGCAAATGGCAAACTCAAATGATGAATCTACTATGCTAGTATTTCTCAATGTTTCTATGACAGGTGCCCCCAATACAAATTAATTACATCAAAGTACCTTTAAAGTTATGATCAGGCACTGTGCTGCACATATTAAGAGCGCAGCAAGAGACGAGTGCAAGTACCCCTAGACGTACACCCCCTTGGAACTCACACCAACTATTTATCCCTCTGGAAACCCTGGAGAGATTTTACGACACTCTAGTTCTGCACTAAATATATCACAATGGTGCATGTTGTATGATAAATTTGCACTTCTTGCTAGATATGTTGACACTTTTTCTTATGACACCTCTTGGATATACTACTTTACATCAATATTTTGCACCTAAAAAATGGCCTTTGCTATTAATAAATCATGTATGTCAAATGTCAATTTATGCCAAAATGCTGCCGCATTTGTCTTAGTAAATCTGCCCCAGTGTATTTCTTATCAGTTGTTGTTCTATAGATGTACATCTACAGTCTACAGGTGATCAGAGTAGCCAACAGTAATTTATTTAACGAACTTTAGAAGTTTTCGAGGACAGTGTTTTTTTTCTTCTTCTGAATCCTGAATAGGAATTCACAGCGTGATTGTGCACAGCGTGATTGTTACAGTGTGATTGTGCAGTGAAAGAAGCTGGACTGGAACAATGAGAAGTGTATGACGCTGATTGGTCACTGATTGGTCAGCGTCATACACTCCTCAGTACAACGCCCAGTTGGTAAAAAGTAAAAACACGCCCAGTTGTCTATTAAGAAAGTAATTAGCATAAATCTAAAATTGTTCATAACTTGCTCAAAAATTATCGTTTTTCAAAATAAAAACAACTGTTGTTATCTACATTACAGCGCCAATCAGATTATGTAGGAGATCAGGCATTTATAATCTGGTGACAGAGACTCTAAGTTGTATACATATGTGGGGGATACAAAACATACAAAATGAAAAAATATAATTATTCAATATGGGTACCATATCAAAGTCCTAACTGTTCCAAAACTACTTGGGTTGAAATAATAAAAAAAAAATATATATTTTCATCTTTAGAACATGTAAATCTAAAAGGTGAAAGTTTTCTTTGTACATGCCGGCAACGAGGACACCCGGTCATCAAAGAGATAAAGCTTTTTTTTTTATATTCTTTTTTTTTTTTATTAGCACTACTTAGCTTCACCTAAAAAAAATGAAATGTCTCTAAAACAAGAGTATAGTTTAAAGTATAGTTGTTAAAGTGCATTTATAGCAAAATATTGGCCCCAACCCTGTTATCTTTAAAACAGTGGACCCCTAGATAGATAGATATATATATATATTTTAAATATGATGCTATTTGAGGATGAAAATAATACAATGCACTTATGAATATCTCATTGTGAAGTTGCCTACCAACACCCTTGGATATTACATACTACCACATGTAAAGAGTGCATAACTCGATAAATCTTCTCTACACAACGGCACATACTGTGGGCTCAGGGGTCATAAATGTGTTTGCACCATATGCAGTATGAGTGCATGTGCAGATACAGGTATGGGGTCTACACCCTTAGACAGACATGCAACCGCAGGCCTCATGCACACAGCCATAGCTGTGTACATGGCTTGTGATTATGGCACGGACGGCCGTGGAGTGTCATCCACGGGCCGTCCGCAATTCAGGGATTGTGCACACATTGATTTCAATGAGCCCTGACCGCAAACCCGGACTCTATAATGACTTGTCCTATTTCTTGCGGTCCAGGCGCCCGGTCAATACACGTACCGTGGTTTCCACGGTCGTGTGCATGGGCCTATGGAAACGAATGGGTCTGCAATTGATCTGCATTTTTGCAGATGCAAAAATACGGTCGTGTGCATGAGGCCTTACGCCATGAGCAGGGGCGTAACTAGGACAGACTGGGCCCCATAGCAAACTTTTGACTGGCCCCCCCCCCTCCCCTGGGTGTCACACAACCCCCCCTTGTAGATAGTGCCTTTTTTAAGGCCCCCTGTAGATAATGCCATACAGCCCCCCCTGTAGATAACGCCATACAGACCCCCACTGTAGAGAATGCCATACAGCCCCCTGTAGATAACACCATACAGCCCCCTCTGTAGATAACGCCATACACCCCCTCTGTAGATAACGCCATACAGCCCCCCTGTAGATAACGCCATACAGCCCCCCTGTAGATAACGCCATACACTCCCTGCAAATAACGCCATACAGACCCCCCTGTAGATAACGCCATACTTCCCCCTGTAAATAACGCTATACAGACCTCCCTGTAGATAACGCCATACAGACCCCCCTGTAGAGAACGCCATACAGCCCCCTCTGTAGAGAGCGCCATACAGACCCCCTGTAGGTAATGCTATACAGCCCTCCTGTAGATAACGCCATACAGCCCCCCTGTAGATAACGCCATACAGCCCCCCCTGTAAATAGCACCATACAGCTTCCCCCTGTAGGTAACGCCATACAGCCCCCCTGTAGGTAACGCTATACAGCCCCCCTGTAGATAGCGCCATACAGCCCCCCTGTAGGTAACGCCATACAGATCCCCCCTGTAGGTAACGCTGTACAGCCCCCCCTGTAGGTAACTCTGTACAGCCCCCCTGTAGGTAACGCTGTACAGCCCCAACCCCCCCAAAAAAATCCGACCTATAGTTTGTCCTACAAAAGACATGTATGCCCTATCCACAGGATAGGGGATATGTGTGATCGCTGGCAGCGATAGGGAGAACGGGGGACTGAAAGTCCCCCAAAGTTCTCCATGACTAACCTCTGACTTCCATAGTCTGCGCAGCTCAATAATAATGAAAGGAGCGCTGGTCACGCATGCGCACAAGCGCGACCAGCGCTCCATTCATTTCTATGGAGCTACTGACACAGACCCCGGAAGTCCGAGGTTTGTGATGGAGAACTTCAGGGGACTTTCGGCCCCCCGTTCTCCCTATCGCTGCCAGTGATCACACATGTATCCCCTATCCTGTGGATAGGGGATACATGTCTTTTGTAGGAACAACCCCTTTAATGGCAAAGCGGGGAGATACCTCCCTGCTCTGCCGTAGTGTTAAGTGGCGTCGCGCTGTAGTTTCCGTAGCGGCAGCTAGCGGAGCCTCCGGCCATGGTGGGGGCCCGTGCCGGCGGGCAACATGGGCCCCCTCATGCCGCGGGCCCCGTAGCAGCCGCTACGGCTGCTACAGCGGTAGTTACGCCACTGGCCCATCAGTTTTATCAGTAAGTGGATTGTATTACTATTATCCATTAATGACAGAACTTTTTTGAAAAATAGCCAACCCCCTTGGCCCTGTTCACATGGGGTTTTTTTGCAGTCAGAAAATTCTGCATGGAAAAATCAGCTCCGGTTATTTTTAAGTGTTTATTTGCCGCGATTTGATGGGTTTTTTTGACGCGGTTTTTATAGGCTTCATTTTTTTAACTGTCTCTTCAACAGAAAGATGGAATAACCGCGAGCATTTCTTGCCAAAGTACGCGCCAAAAAAACGCGTTTATTTTAGTCTCCCATTGATTGCAATGGGGTTTTTGAGGTGGAAAACGCCTCAAGATAGGGCATATCGCTTCTATTTCCCGCGAACGTTTTTTTTTGCTCACGTTAAAAAAATGCCTCCACCTCCCATTGAAATCAATGGGAGTCAATTTTGGCAGTTTTTTGCTGCGGTTTACTCCGTGTGGACAGGGCCTAATGTGGTTTTGCTTGGAAACTTGTTTGTTTTATCAAATGCACATTATATTTACATTTGTATGAGAACATTTGTGTGTGTTCACATCAGCGTTAGGGCTACGTTGATGGGTTCCGTCACACTTTTTCATTGGGGGACCCATCAATGGAAAGGCAAACGGAAATGATAGCTTCCATTTGCCTTACCATTGATTTCAAAGGTAATGCTTCCATTACGAATGGTTTCCGTCTCTCAATTCCGTAAGATTTCCGTTTTTGTGGCAGAAACAATAGCATAATCGACTCTGCTATTGATTCTGGCAAAAAACGGAAACCTCACGGAATGGAGACAGACGGAAACCATTTGCAACGGAAGCAATTGATATCAATGGTAATGCAAACAGAAGCTATGGTTTCCGTTTGGCTTTCCATTGATGGGTCCCCCAACGGAAAGGTCTGACGGTACCCATCAGCAGAACCCTAACGCTGATGTGAACAGGCACTTAAATATTCCCTTGTTATGATATAATCCACAAGATTGAATGTGACAGCTGCGATCACAACTATTTCTCACTTTATTCCTGGCTCTTCATATGTGTCCTATAATTTGTAGGAATGCTAAGAGTTATTGGGGGAGTTGTATCAATACTGGCACATAGTCCTAGCAGTGTGCCAGTACAGCATGCACTATATTCTTCACATTTAGACAAAAAGTGGTGCAGGTCCAAACGCCATATATTGAAATTTATTTACATAAGAAAACTGACATAAATACATTCTTTAAAATGCCCCATTGCATCCCAGTATAGCGATTCCCAACCAGAATTCCGTGAGATCCCGCCATGGTTACCGCAAGGATCTGGACTGGGAATTGCTGCCCTCCACCTAGTAAACGTTCTGACACTGCTGACATGAGTATGTTGTATTCAGTGGCACATCATACAACATCCTGACACCGGAAGACTTTAGTGAAGAGGAGAAATGGCGGCAAAGACAGTAGAGGCAAGTATATGGGGTTTATTTTTGTCTGATCTGGGGTCAGTTAAAATGATAAAAATAGACATTATCGAGGCTGATCTGGGTTTAGATGGGAAGCCAGGTACTTTATTATCAGCAGGAACTCTGGACTCCACGGCGCTGCACAGTATTTATATATATATATATACATATATATATATACATACATACATAAAGTATACCCCCAACCCTGTAGATAAGAAAACCTGTATATGCACTCAGAATTTATTTATATGTGTGTCAAAAATCAGGCCACAAATTCTACTTTTGTGTAAGAGTAACCAAGCTAAAAGGTGTCACAGGGTTTCTACAAGACCTTTTCAAACCTGACATCGTGCCTAAAATATATTCCTAAAAAGAGGAGGCCCCAAAATCCACTAGGTGCTCCTTTGCTTCTTAGGCTGGTGCTTCAGTCCATTAGGACACTAGCGCCACATGTTGGATATTTCTAAAAACTGCAGAATCTGGGCAATAAATATTAAGTTGCGTTTCTCTGGTAAAACCTTCTGTGTTACAGAAAAAAATATATTACACATGAATTTCAGCAAAAAAAAATAATTTGTAAATTTTACCTCTACTTTGCCTTAATTTCTGTGAAACGCCTAAAGGGTTAAAATACTTTCTGAATGTGGTTTTGAATACTCTGAGGGGTGCAATTTTCAAAATGGGGTGATTTATGGGGACTTTCTAATATATAAGGCCCTCAAAGCCACTTCAGAACTGAACTGGTCCCTGAAAAAATAGCCTTTTGAAACTTTCTTGAAAATATGAGAAACTGCTGCTAAAGTTCTAAGCCTCGTAACGTCCTAGAAAAATAAAAGGACGTGGAAAAAACGATGCAAACATAAAGTAGACATATGGGGAATGTTAATTAGTAACTATTTTGTGTGGTATTACTATCTGTTTTACAAGCAAATACATTTAAATTTAGAAAACTGCTAATTTTTGCAAATTTGTGCTAAAATTTGAAGTTTTTCACAAATATTGAATTTATCGACCAAATTTTTTCACTAACAAAGTACAATATGTCACGAGAAAACAATCTCAGAATCGCTTGGATAGGTAAAGGCATTCCGAAGTGATTGCCACATAAAGTGACACAAGGCCAAAACAGGCATAAAGGGGGTTAAAGGACAGATAATAATAATAATAATAATAATAATAATTTAAAAAAATAGAAAAAAAACCCAAAGTAAATTAAATAAAAAATACACGCAAAATAACCCCCAAAACAAAAATCTGATTTTTTTTTTAGAAATGTATCAGACCTGCTTAAAAATGATAACATTTTATAGAAATAATGACAAATACAATGGGGAAAATACAGTCTTGAAAATCGAAAGTATAAAACTGGACCAGACCAACAGAAACTGCGCAAAATGTATCAGTCGCACATCTTGTTAGGCACGTTAGACGCTATTCTCTTTCTTATGCCATTCTTGGCTGACATATGTCCTTTCCATCAATATTGTGTACAAAAAAATGGCACATGCTATTAATAAATCTGGTGCTTTTTACAAAAATGCAAAAAAAGTGTCTTAAACACATAATACATTTGGCAAACGGCATGTTCACAGTATCTCCACACATTTACTAACTATTAAAAAAAAGGAAGAAAACAGATTGCAATAAAGATAATGTGGCAGATGTGTTCTGAATTGCCTTGGTATCACTTAGCTGCAGAATTAAATTAATCCACAGTAATTCATAGCATTAAACCACTTATTAGCATGCAACAATATTTCTTTTAGAATTGATTTTTGTAAGATCTGTTGCCTTTTAACACTTGTTTTAAAACAATTATATTAGAGAGGAATCCAAGTCAGAAATTTATTTGCCACAGATGCAGATGGTAAACTGTGAGAATCAGAAGAAAAAGTCAACAACGCAAAAGGTTAAAAACGCTCTAACCTTGTACTTTTCCCTTATCTATTCCATCTAATTTGAATATTATTAAAAGAGAAAATACATATTTTTTTGTTGTTGCTTAACCCCTTAAGGACGCAGCCTAGTTTTGGCCTTAAAGGCATGGTGTTGCCCTAAAAACATGTTTTTTTAAAAAAAATTAAACATTTAGTGTGTGGGTGATTAAACATTGTTCAAATTTTTTTTATTTTTTTGCACGAGTCCATGTAATATTATAAATTATTTCTAATTTATAATACTACCCATTTTTGGTCACTAGATGGAGCTGTTCCCAATGTTGCAGCATTGCAACATTGGGTTAAAAGCCCTCGCTCTAGTGAGCTCTCAGCATCCCCCCCTCCTTTATCCTGGCTAGTGCCGGGATAAACGAGGGGTTTGAAAGGTTTAACCTCCTACACTGTGTGTCGCCATTTTTTGAGGTAACCCACAGTGTAGTAGGTTTACATACAGTAGTAAACACACACAAACACTAACATACATTGAAATGTCTTACCTGCTCCTGCCGCCGCGGCTCCCTTCGGCCCGTCCGCTCCCTTTGCTGCCGCTGTTCCATGTGCACAAGTCCGGAAGCCGCGACCGGAAGTAGTAATATTACAGTCCGGCCGCGACTTCCGGTCCACAGGAAAATGGCGCCGGACGGCGCCAATTTCGAATAGGACTGTGTGGGAGCGGCGCATGCGCAGTTCCCACACAGACGCCGTACACGGACGTGAATGGGACGGGAGCCGTTCACAGTCCCTATGGGACTGTGGCTGCCGTACTCCATGTCTGTGTGTGTCGTTAATCGACACACACAGAAATGGAACAAAAAATGGCAGCCCCCATAGGGAAGAAAAAGTGTAAAAATAAGAAACAGTAAAACACAAACACACAAATGAATATAAACGTTTTTATTACAGCACTAACATCTTTAACATATAAAAAAATTATTTGCCATGACACTGTTCCTTTAAGGCTCAGAGCCCATTTTTCAAATCTGACATATTTCACTTTATGTGGTAATAACGTCGGAATGCTTAAACCTACCCAAGCGATTCTGAGATTGTTTTCTCGTGACACATTGGGCTTCATGTTCGTGGTAAAATTTGGTCGATATATTCAGTGTTTATTGGTGAAAAATTGCAAAATGTAGAGAAAATTTTGAAAAAATTGCATTTTTCAGAATTTAAATGCATCTGCTTGTAAAACAGACGGTTATACCACCCAAAATAGTTACTAGTTCACATTTCCCATATGTCTACTTTAGATTGGCATTGTTTTTTGAACATTCTTTTATTTTTCTTGGACGTTACAAGGCTTAGAACATAAACAGCAATTTCTCATATTTTTAAGAAAATTTCAAAAGCCTTTTTTTTAAGGTACCTCTTGAGTTCTGAAGTGGCTTTGTGGGGCCTATGTATTAGAAACCCTGATAAAACACCCCATTTTAAAAACTAGACCCCTCAAAGTATTCAAAACAGCAGTTAGAAAGTTTTTTAACCCTTCAGGCATTTCACAGGAATTAAAGCAAAGTGGAGGTGAAATTTGCAAATTTCATTTTTCTTGCTGAATTTCAATTTTATTCATTTTTTTTCTGTAACACAGAAGGTTTTACCAGAGAAACACTACTAAATATGTATTGTCCAGATTCTGAAGTTTTTAGAAATGTCCCACATGTGGCCCTACTGCGCTCGTGGACTAAAACACAAGCCCTAGAAGCAAAGAAGCACCTAGTGCATTTTGAGTCCTCTTTTTTATTAGAATATATTTTAGGCAGCATGCCAGGTTTGAAGAGGTGTTGAGGTGTCAAAACAGTAGGAATCCCCCAATAGTGACCCCATTTTGGAAACTACACCCCTCAAGGAATTCATTTAGGGTTGTTGTTACCATTTTGACCGCACAGTTTTTTCACAGCACGTATTTGAATTGGGCTCTGAAATGAAAAAAATTTAATTTTTTCCAATAAAATGTCATTTGTGATCAAAATTTCTTATTTTCACAGGGAACAAAATACCCCATTTTGTTGCCCAATTTGTCCTTAGTGTGGCAATACCCCATTTGTGGTGATAAACTGCCGTTTGGGCCCATGGGAGGGCTCAGAAGGAAAGGAGCGCTATATGTTTGTTGGAGTCCAGATTTTGTTGGATTGGTTTTCGGGTGCCATGTCGCATTTGCAGAGCCTCAGAGGTATCAAAGCAATGGAAACCCGCCAGAAGTGACCCCATTTTGGAAACTACACCCCTCAAGGAATTCATTTATGGTTGTTGTTATCATTTTGACCACACCGTTTTTTCACAGCACCTATTTCAATTGGGCTGTGACATTAAAAAAATGACATTTTTTCCAATAAGATGTAATTTTTTACCAAAATTGCTTATTTTCACAGGGAACAAAATACTCAATTTTGTTGCTCAATTTCTCCTGAGTGCATCAATACCCCATTTGTGGCAATAAACTGCCGTTTGGGCCCATGGGAGGCCTCAGAAGGGAAGGAGCGCTGTGTGTTCTTTGGAGTACAGATTTTGCTGGTTTGGTTTTCGGGTGCCATGTCGCATTTGCAGAGCCCCAGAGGTATCAAAGCAATGGAAACCCACCAGAAGTGACCCCATTTTGGAAACTACACCCCTCAAGGAATTCATTTATGGGTAATGTGACCATTTAGACTCCATAGTTTCTTCACAGAACTTATTTGAATTGGGCTGGGAATTAAAAAAATATATATTTTTTCCAATAATATGTCATTTTAGCTCAAAAATTCTTATTTTCACAAGAAATAAAATACTCCATTTTGTTGCCCAATTTGTCCCGAGTGCAGCAATACCCCATTTGTGGTGATAAACTGCCGTTTGGGCCCATGGGAGGGCTCAGAAGGAAAGGAGCGCTGTGTGTTCTTTGGAGTACAGATTTTGCTGGATTGGTTTTCGGGTGCCATGTCGCATTTGCAGAGCCCCAGAGGTATCAAAGCAATAGAAACCCACCACAAATGACACCATTTTGGAAACTACACCCCTCAAGGAATTCATTTATGGGTGTTGTGACCATTTTGACCCCATAGTTTTTTCACAGAACTTATTTGAATTGGGCTGGGAATGAAAACAAAATTATTTTTTTCAAATAATATGTAGTTTTGGCTGAACATTTCTTATTTTCACAAGAAACAAAATACCCCATTCTGTTGCGCAATTTGTTCTGAGTGCCGCAATACCCCATTTGTTGTGATAAACTGCCGTTTGGGCCCATGGGAGGGCTCAGAAGGAAAGGACCACCATTTGGCCTACTGGGGATTTTCTAGTGCGAAGTCATGTATGCAGAAGCCCCTGAGGTACCAGTACAGTTGAAACCCGCAAGAAGTGACCCCGTTTTAAAAACTACACCCTTAAGGCATTCATCTAGAGGTGTAGTGAGCATTTTGACCGGAGACCTACACCCCATAAACTGTAATGTGGGTTCTCCCGGGTATGGCAATACACTACATGTGGCTGTTATCAGCTGCCTGGGCACACAGCAGGGCTCAGAGGGGAAAGACGAGGGGGGATAAGCTGTGCGGAGTGCATCAGGGTAAGTAAAATTGGGGTAAATTATAAACCAAGGGATGTATGATAAATTTTAAAACACTTTCATACAGAGCTCTGGTTATTCGGGACACGTGTCACATTGATATATTGTGTCATCCATTATCGCCCTCTTATAGCAGACTTTGCACCTCTTTTGACTTTTTCCCTTCTTGCCAGTTTGGGGAACTTCTCCAGGAAAGTGTTGCCCTGGTACGATGCGTGTGGGCTCGCTTCCAGAAGTACTGGGTGCCCCCCCTTCTTGGTCCCTAAAGATTAGGTTCTTGATCACCTCTTGAAATTCCAGGAAAGTTCCCGTCTGGCCTGCACATCGACGTAGCATGTACGCATTGTACAATGCCATCTGTATGATGTGCCCGGCCAGCTTCTTATACCACACCGCATGGCGCTGTAGGGCTTCAGGGCTTGATCTTACAAGTCCACACCTCCCATGTACCTATTGTAGTCCAGGATGCAGTCTGGTTTGGGGGTGGCCTTTCCTTCATATATCCTAAACCTGTAGGTATACCCTGATGCACTCTCACATAGCTTATACATCTTCACGCCATACCTTGCCCTCTTACCCGGCAGGTACTCGCGGAATTGAACCCTCCCTTTAAAATGTACCAGGGACTCATCAATAGAAATACACTTCTCTGGGGTGTATGCTTGGGAAAACCGGACACTGGAACGGTCTAATAGGGGTCTCCGTTTATACAAACGGTCAAAACTGGGGTCATCTCGGGGTGGGCACGGCTTATTATCAGTATAATGTAAGAAGCGAGGTATTGCCTCATTTATTTATTTTTTTAGGTTCCAGTTCAGTTCTGAAGTTGCTTTGAGGGGCCCATATATTAGAAACCCCTATCAAATACCCCATTTTAGAAACTAGACCCCTCAAAGTATTCACAACAGCATTTAGAAAGTTTATGAACCCTTTAGGTGTGTCACAAAAATTTAGAGCAAAGTAGAGGTGAAATTTACATTTTTTTTTTGTCAGAAAATCCTCTTTATACCATTTTTTTTATAACACAAAAGGATTTATCAGAGAAACGCAACTCAATACGTATTGCCCAGATTCTGCAGTTTTGAGAAATATCCCACACGTGGCCCTAGTGCGGTAATGGACTGAAGCACCGGCCTCAGAAGCAAAGGAGCACCTAGTGGATTTTGAGCCCTCCTTTTTATTAGGCACCATGTCCGGTTTGAAGAGGTCTTGTGGTGCCAAAACATTGGGAACCCCCCAAAAGTGACCCCAATTTGGAAACTAGACCCCTTGAGGAATCCATTGTAGTTTTCTTGGGGTGCATGCGGCTTTTTGATCAGTTTTTATTCTATTTTTAGGTGGCGTGGTGACTAAAAAACAGCAATTGTACGATTGTTTTTTTTTTCGTTTTGTTTTACAGCGTTCACCATGCGCCATAAATGACATATTCACTTTATTCTGCGGGGCGATACGATTACGGCGATACCAGATGTTTATAGTTTTTTTTTATGTCTTATGGCGTTTGCACAATAAAATACGTTTTGTAAACAATCATTCACTTTTTGTGTTACCTTATTCTAAGAGCCAGAACGTTTTTATTTTTCAATCAATAAAGCCGTGCGAGGACTTATTTTTTGCGTAACGAACTGTAGTTTCGATCAGTACCATTTTTAGGTACATGCAACTTTTTGATCTCTTTTTATTCCATTTTTTGGGAGGTGAAGTGACCAAAGAATTGTGATTCTGGGACGGTTTATTATTATTTTATTTTACGGCGTTCACCGTGCGGGATAAATAATGAAATAATTTTGTAGTTCAGGCCGTTACGGACGCGGCGATACCAATTATGTATAGTTTATTTGTTTGTTTATATATTTTTATTAATAATAAAGGACTGATAAGGGAAAAAGGGGGATTTTTACTTTTATTACTTTTAAATCTTTTATTTTCTTATTTTTACACATCTTTTTTTAACTTTTTTTTTACTTTATTACTTTGTCCCACTAGGGGACATGAGGGCAGGAGGCCCTGATCGCTATTCTAATACACTGCACTACATGCGTAGTGCAGTGTATTAGAACTGTCAGCTACTCACTGACAGCAAGCATAGTGGGTCCTGACGTTGTCAGGACCCACTAGGCTTCCGTCTATGGCATAGCCGGACGCCATTGTTTGGTGTCCGGTTGCCATAGTCACCATCGCCGGCCGCTTTCGCGTAGCAGGCCGGCGATGGCAGCTTAACCCCTAAAAAGCCGCGATCTCTATAGAACGCGGCTTTTAAGGGGTTAATCAGCGGGGACACAGCGATCGGTCCCCGCTGTAGGAGCTGTGACAGCTGCTGAACAAGACAGCAGCGTCACAGCTCCTGTATGTGTCGGGAGGACGGCCGAAACGGCCGTTACTCCCGAGACGTACTATTACGGCATGGAGCGCGAACGATACAGCTGCCATGACGTAATAGTGCGTCAAGGAGCGGGAAGGGGTTAATGTTTACTGCTTGTGTTGCAAATAGTCTTGGGTATGGGATTTACATGTTTATGACACACAGTATAGATGTCCAAGGACAACATCTCCATGGGGTTTGCATGTTCTCCAAGTGTTTGTGTCGGTTTCTCCCCACGCGTGAAAAACATACGGATAGGTTAAAGGGATATTCCTATCTAAAGCATTTATGGCATATCCACAGGATACGCCATAAAAGTCTGACAGATGAGGCGGTGGAGCCTGCCCTGACTCCATGAAGGAAGTTTGAAAACGAGCTCCTTCGGATGAAACCTGTTCCAGCCTTCCTAACAGCTCATTGTAGGCATAAAATGGTGAAACCAGCTAAGGAAAGACTCAGAGTTATAGGAGACCCCTAAATCTAAAAAAGGTCAGTCAGACCTAAATAAACTAATCAATAGAAAGTCGGCGGTCTCCCTGGCACGTTCAGCTAAAATGGCGTCAGATACACGACCTGATAGACATAGCAGAGGAGTCAGACCTGGTGAGTGCACAAGATTTTTCAGATTCACCAGGAGCACTGGATATTACACCCCTCTCCAAATCATACATCAATAGAACTATTACCCAATTCTTATCTATGGTCATAAAGGAACTTTCTGCTATTAAAGCACATATCTACCAGATAGGACAAAGGTAGGAGCTCTGGGAATTACCAGGTTTCACTGATTGATTTCCAAATTGGCCGTGGAACAAAACTGCATGGCTCAAATGAATTTCCTGAACCAAACCCTAGTACTTATAGAGAACCAGTAGAATTGCAGCGAAGCAAAAATGTAAGGTCTCCCTGAGTCTGTGGCACATGAGACTCTGCCAAAAGTTGCCATATAAATATTTAAAGAGATCTTGGGTAGACAGACCACAAAGATCCCTATAGTACGCACGCACTGTTCTTTAAGGCCAACTCCAAAACAAGGCAACCCTCCTCGTATTGTCATTTGCGGCCTTCTCAGATATACAGTCACAGCAGATGTTCCTTAAAGTAGCACAGGAACACACTCCTTTACAAAGTTATCAAACTCCTTTTATTCCAAGATCTGGTGGTTTCCTCCACACTGAATAAAAGACACAAAACAAGAAAATTGTCTTTGAGATGGCTTTACCCTATTTGTCTATCATTTTTCAAGGATGGGAGAAGAGTGACCATTAAAGTACAGGAAGATTTGGACCAAGTCTGGACTGTTCTAGAAGCAAAAACCGATGAATCTACCATCGTGGCTTCTTTTCCAAGCCTCCCACCTGTGGACACATGGATTACAGTCGGGAAATCTATATCCCCAAAAGTGCAAAAGACCCCAACTTGAGCATTGATTTGGACTGGCCTCACTGGTCTCGTACATCCCTAGAGGTATACTCTTTTCTGCTCCAGGTGGTTCGTGAGTATCACCTTCTTAGGAGACACTATATAAATTTGTGTCTAAGCTAAATAATTGTATCCTTAACTATATATGACTCTCATGCCCCCATCACCTTTTTAGCATATTACCGGCACATTGCTATGCTTTCATTAACAGTTATCACAGTTATACTTCCATCGCATATTGTATTGTCTTTATTATTACATTTGGAGCCATCACCAATGCCTTTAATCCCAGGACTCAAGACTTGTTCTCTTTATTAGGACTATGACATCTTACCAACACGCCCTGAAAATAAATATTTTTGCATTTATTTTGCCGCAATAAAACGCTTAAATGTTCATAAGGTCTATTGATGCATGTAGGGCCGACCTTAGGTAAATGGCGCCCCGTGCGAAATGATCTTTCGGCGCCCCACCTCATCATAAAAGAGCCACACACACACACACACACACACACACACCCCTTTAGTGCCCCCCATGCAGTATAATAATAATATAATATATTATAACCCCTTCAAGGACACAGTATTTTATCCTCTAATTGTGACCACACAGTATTATGCTCCCTAAGTGCCACACACATTGCACCCTATAGTGCCCCCTCTCCTGGCTGCCACACACAACCCCCCCTTGTAGATAGTGCCCCCTGTAGATTGTGCCATAAAGTCTCCCTGTAGACAGTGCCATAATCCCCCACCTCCTCCTTGTAGACCGTGCAATACAGCCCCCCCCACCTTCCCCTTGTAGACTGTGCCATACAGCCCCCACCTCCCCTTGTAGACAGTGCCATACAACCCCACACACCCACATGTAGACAGTGCCATACAGCCCCCCACCTCCCTTGAATACAGTGCCATACAGCCCCCCACACCCCCCTTGTAGATAGTGCCATACGGCCCCCCCATCTCCCTCTTGTACACAGTGCCTCCCACCTCCCCTATGTAGATAGTGTCATACAGTCTCCACCTCCCCCTTGTAGAGAGTGGCTTTTTTATGATGAGGTGGGATGCCGAAAGATCATTTCGCACGGGGCACCATTTATCCTAAGGTCGGCCCTGCATGTATCAATAGACCTTATGAACATTTATCGTTTTATTGCGGCAAAATAAATGTAAAAATATTTATTTTTAGGGCGTGGGGGTAAAATGTCATAGTCCTAATAAAGAGAACAAGTCTTGAGCCCTGGGATTAAAGGCATTGGTGATGGCTCCAAATGTAATAATAAAGATAATACAATATGCGATGGAAGTATAACTGTGATAACTGTTAATGAAAGCATAGCAATGTGCCGGTAATATTCTAAAAAGGGTGATGGGGGCATAAGAGTCATAAACAGTTAAGGATGCAATTATTTAGCTTAGACACAAATTTATATAGTGTCTCCTAAGCGTAATCTCGCGAGATCTCGCTGTAAATGACAGGTTACAGGGAGATTACGCTTTCTCTGCTGTAAGTACCAAACAAACGTTAACGAAGTGCAGGGATTGTGAATAGACATCCCGTCCTGTCTGGAAGGAATGTCTAGTCACTGTCTAAACACTTCAGTAACGTTAATATGTCAGTATAAGACAGCACATAGTGAATAACGCAGTGTCACTATGCGCTGACTAAATGAATGGAGAGAAGTGCATGACGCTGATTGGTCACTGATTGGTCAGCGTCATACACTCCTCTGTACAATGCCCACTTGGTCTAAAGTAAAAACACGCCCACTTGGGCATTAAGAAACTAATTAGCATAGAGCCTCTTTAACACACCACAGAAAAGGTCACAAATCTTTTTTCACACCAAAACAAATATTTGTTTCTTCCTTCAAGAGAAGTTAGCTTTTTCCTTTCAAACCAATTATCAAGCCTTTACTTCCCAAACAATAGTATGGAAAATGCATGAGGCGTATATAAGTGAAGAAATTATCGCTTTAGGAACTAAAGCAAAGAAGGAAATATCTAAAATTCTAGATTCCTTCTTTGCCCAATTTTCTTCTTTAGAAGCCACTCATAAGAAATCAAAATAGATACAAATTCAAAGGGACCTAGCTCAATTTGAGGCAAAAACTTAGACTACCTTAGGCTGGGTTCACACAGAGTTTTTTGCAGGCGGAAATTCTTTCCTCACCCTGGCTTCCTTGCTTCAAAAGGAGAAATAATCTTTTCTGTTATAACCGCTTCTGAATAAGTATTTCTCAGTTTCTTCTAATGCCTTTTCAGTTGATTTCTTCACCGAAAATTCATAACCTAATTTTCTCACTTTACGATATGTACAAATGATGTTCTGATTAACATATGGATACAGTCAAACGTTTTCTCCCTACACCTTTGCTTTAGTTAGTCAATACTATGTTGTTTATAATCACATTGATGTTGTCACCCATTTTTGTAGCTGGAATATCACAAGTTGATTGTATGACGACTGTATATTCCTTTCTCATATATTGTAATTCTATGATTGTGTTATGTATTTCTCTTCAATAAAAAAAAGTTTTGACCAAAAAAAATGTCTGATACATTCTCATCTAATCACAGATCAGATCTTATCTTATATTTTTCCATATAAATATATATATATATATATACATATATATATATATATATATATATATATATATATATATGTATATACATATATGATACATATGGGTTAATAATACATGCAATATTTCTATACATTTCATTATACCATCACTTAGGGATGGATATAGTATAGAATAATAACATCTGATCTGTGATTAGATGAGAATTCTTTTGAAATGGTATTACATAGTTATGAAACCTCAGAATTAGTCTAAAAACTAATTTTGGAACGCATATAACAATTAATATTAGTGGTGTGCATAACTATTCTTCCTGTTAAATCATGATTTTTTGCTTACATGGACATATATACACATGAACAGTACTTCAATTAAATGTAAATCGCATTACCTTTTCCAAGATGGCCGACAGCAGCTACAGATGACTAATGCGAATGCGCGGACAAGTGACGTAATAAACATGCGCAGTTGAATTCACAGGATGCCAGAAATCAACACACGAAAACAGATCCAGAGTGTAACAGGGTATTGTTTTTAATTATTTACACATGTAAATGTTTAATCATGTACACACCAATCAAGCACTTTAAGCACTTTATACTTGTACTAAGAAATGTTTTTTTTATCCCCAAAGTGTATATCAATCACTGCTTATATGATACATATTTTGTAACACGATGTCAATGTAATGGATTTATCGCTGTCTGGATATTTGTATTAATCACATTTTTATGGGACAATGTGTTTGGTCCCCATATATACCATTTCTGTGTACACTACTAGTATGCTTGAAAAAGGCTCATTATATAGGG
This sequence comes from Rhinoderma darwinii, assembly GCF_050947455.1. Taxonomy (NCBI): domain Eukaryota; kingdom Metazoa; phylum Chordata; class Amphibia; order Anura; family Rhinodermatidae; genus Rhinoderma; species Rhinoderma darwinii. The sequence continues at coordinate 65,976,588 of NC_134691.1, forward strand.
CCGAAATGTTGCACAAGGGCAAATAAAATACCCATTTTTCACTTTTGAATTGGAGTGCTGTCTACTTTTGTATATATATATATATATATATATATATATATATATATATATATATATATATATATATACCATTATTCGTACTCACCCGAGTGCTTCTGTCAGTTAATTTCAGCGATCGGTGGGGTTCCAGTGCTCGCACTTCCACCGATCAAAACTTCTGACATGTCACTATGACATGTCAAACATTTTTTTAAAGTTGAGTTACCCTTAGGGCTTATTCAGACGAATGGGATATACGTCCGAGCAACGCGCGTGATTTTCACGCGCGTCGCACTGACCTATATTAGTCTATGGGGCTGTGCGTGATTTTTACGCAGCGTTGGTCCGCTGCGTCAAAGTCACGACATGTCCGTTCTTTGAGCGTTTTTCGCGCATCACGCACCCATTGAAGTCAATGGGTGCGTGAAAACCACGCATGGCACACGGAAGCACTTCCGTGCAACCAGCGTGATTCGCGCAACAGTTGTGAAAAGTATGAATGAAAACAGAAAAGCACCACGTGCTTTTCTGTTTACAAACATCCAAACGGAGTGTCATAATGATGGCGGCTGCGCGAAAAGCATGCAGCCGCGTATCATACGGGGCTGACACACGCAGCTGTCAAGTGCCTTTTGCGCGCGCAAAACGCCGCCTTTTTTGCGCGCACAAATGCACAAGCTTGTGTGAATCCAGCCTTAAGGGCAGTGTGTTATAATGACAGGTCTGAAGTACTATTAGCCCCAACAGCACAAAAAATATTCTGCTGTTTGGTTAATAACATTTAATAAAGAATACAATTGACTTAAAGTTATTCATGTGGGGGATTGCTCCTGCTAAATTGTCCATCTGCCTCCAGCAACCCCTGAACAGTGACTGGTGGCTGCAGTGTATCTTCATTAGGGCATATGGACATCATAGAGGTGGGCCCCCTACTTGTGACTTACTCTATGAGCCTGTAAGACCAGATGAATGGCCGCCATGTAAAACTTTAATGTCTTGCTGGCCGTGCCTTTGGAGTGTCAGATTCCTAAATGTACGGGGTTGTCTGTGGTGTGACAACACTTTACCAGTTAACATTTTACTCTATACAGTACTCGCCACAATATTCATTTATATTAATTGGTTACTCATAAAACAGAACAAACAGAGCTAAGTATTTTCTAAATAACTTTGCCAATTATAAGATGAGCAATAATTTATTTTTCAATAAAACGAAATCGGTGGATATTAAAATAATGAACTTTGTTGGAGTTTTGTTGCAGTTCAGGTATTTTTGAGGGTAATAGAATCACTGCAGACTGTTATTTTTGTTGTTACAAATACCGGAATGACTGACAGAACTACAACGGAGGCTCCTAACGTTAGTGTGAATAGAGCCTAAGCCTAGGTTTACACTGCACTACGGCAGGTGTGTCGAGAAATGCTCCCGAATGTGGTCTGAATATAGCCTAAGATATGATAATCAATTAGGAAGTTCTTCTGATTAACCAGCCTATTTTAGACCTTAATGACCAAGCCATTCTTTAAGTTTTTCCATCATCTCATTCAATCAGCTATAACTTTTTTATTTTTGCGTCGACATAGCTGTATAAGGTCTTGTTTTTTGTGGGACAAGTTGTAATTTTTAATAGCATCATTTTGGGGCACATAGAATTTATTGATTAACTTTTATTAACTTTTTTTTGGAGGGGAATAGAAAAAAAACTGCAATTTCGCCACACTTTTTTGCATCCTAAATTCACGCCATGTACCGTACTGTATAAATAACACAATAACATTATTCAGTGGCTTGTTACAATTGCAACGATACAAAATTTGTATAGTTTTTATGTGTTTTACTACTTTTACACAGTGAAAACTAGTCAAAATTATTTGATTTTGTGTCTCCATATTTGAAGAGCCATAACTTTATTTTTTCGCCGATGCAATTGTATGAGGGCTTTTTTTTGCGGGACGACTTGTAGGATTCACAGAAAACAGCAGTTTTTGCATGTTTTTTTCTTTTATTTTTTTTTACGACGTTCACCGTGCGGGTTAAATGATGTAATAAGTTTATAGTTGGGGTCGTTACGGACGTGGCGATACCAAATGTGTGTAACTTTTTTACTTTATTTTGTTTTTTTTAATAATAAAATCAGTTTGTAAGGGGGAAAAGTGGGTTTTTCATTTTTTTTAAACTTTTTTTACTAGTTCCACTAGGAGACTTCACTATGTGATCGTCTGATCGTATTTATAATACACTGCGATACTTCTGTATTGCAGTGTATTATGCCTGTCCGTGTAAAATGGACAGGCATCTGCTAGGCCATGCCTCAGGCGTGACCCAGTAGGCATACACTACAGGCAGAGCTGGGGGCGGCTGCAATCGGAGACACAGATACTCGGCGATCTTATCGCCGGGTGTCGGTGGGATGAGAGGGAGCTCCCTACCTCTCTCCAAAACAACTCAGATGCGGCGCTCGCTATTGAGAGCCGCATCTGAGGGGTTAAACTTGTGAGATCGATACGAATATCGATCTCACACGTTCGAGCAGGGATGCCCCCAGCACTCAGCTACCTCTATCAGCTGAGAGCAGGGAGATATAACAGCTCCCTGCTCTGTTTACTTATTCAGATGCAGCGCCGTGAAAAGGCTATTGCATCGGAATTAAGCTCGTTAGTGGCCGCTTTAAATTTTGTGTTACCAATTTTTCTTATTTACTCTTAAAAGTCAGTTTTATATACTTTTCCATGACCATCCAATAATCCAGAATATTTGTAATTTGGCACCTATTAGGTCCCAATCTTGCCAAATTAAAGGAATTTTACTGTGCATTTTTTATATATATTTTAAAAAATCTCGTACAGAGGTTGTCACTCAGCTTTCCTACAGTTCAGGATGTAAACTTCGCCTAGTTATACAGCAGCATGGGAGTGAATAATTATCATCTTAATGGAATTTTTATCAACTTTACAGAAGAGGGCAACTCCTAATTTTTTAGGGGACAGTCTCTTTAATAAGAAATGTCACTTAAGATGACAGATTTAGCTTTTAAACAGAAAGGAAATAGTTCAGTTTTCATTTCTATTTTCTTTTTAAATTCATTTTTTTTTTTGTATATATTTTTTATTTTGTATTATTTTTATAGTTTTTTAATTCTATTTACTTACTTTGTAAACGTAGTCCATATTCTATGAATTACTTTCCTTGTATATTAAAATGCAGATTCTTTGCATATTAAAAAGACTCTTTTTTTACAATGTATATTAATAATGCTTATTGCTTACATAACTCTTTGTGTAGTACATGGGATTTCATAGTTGGTGTTCTCTGTATATTTTTTTAGAACACATCACATGGTGTAGTGTGATTTTTTTTTTTTACTAAAGGAGTGGAATCTTATTGCTTTGCAGTCAAAATGGATTATTCCAATTAGAAAAATCTTTAAACCCTGGAACGACACGAATTTGGGGGGGGGGGGGGGGTCAGTTTCAGTGATTATGTCTCTTTTTGTGTATGCAAGTGGCAAATCTAAGTATTTCAAATACTACTTCTCTCTCGATAAAGGCCCAGCCATATTATGACACAGTCATGCAGAAAATGATTCATCCTCCATATGAACACACTATACATTTAGAAATATGAAGGCTGAGCATACCATTCTTCAATATCCCGGAATAAAATGAAAGCCTGTGTGTTTCCAACTGTATATTCTTCCACCAGAATGATTTATTTTCCTTTTAACTTCTACATTTCTTTACCAGACTAATTTTGTCTAAATACACACACACAGACTTTGTATATTAGTAATATACACTCCCTGTCTCGCTCATGAAAAATAAGCTGGTGAAAATTTGGACAGAATACATATTGTATAATGGGATACTGTAAGTGAATGTAAATGTTGCATCAGCATAGCTTAATACATATAGCAGGTCTGAGATAGATAAATAGATAGATAGATAGATAGATAGATAGATAGATAGATAGATAGATAGATAGATAGATAGATAGATAGATAGGAGACTGAAATACATACTATATAGACACAAGTATTTTGGACACATCTCTTAAACATTCAATTCAATGGGGGGACGTGGCCCAGAGCCAAGGTGGCTTGGCCTGGCAGCATGGGTGCTTCTGGGCCTCTGGGTTGCTCACTCGGTGGGTGCGGTATTGTGGTGGCAGACGCCGCCATGCGATGCGGCAACCAATAGCGTAGGCACCCGCCGTGAAGTGGCGAGTAGGCTTATACAACTTGATCAAAATGTTAACTAAGGAACTTATGTTCATGTTCAATGATTAATATTGTGGATGTACGGTCCTTGTTTCTCCTCTTCAACCAGTATAAACATTGAATTCACGTGTTTCATTCAGACCCATTACCGCAGGTATATAAAATCCAGGACCTAGTCATTCAGTCTGCCTTTACAACCATTTGTGAAAGAATAGGTTGTTCTAAAGAGCTCATTTCCAGCTTGGTCCTGTAATAGGACGCCACCGTTGCAACATGTCAGTTCATGAAATTTTTTCCCTCCTAGATATTCCCCGATCAACTGTGAGTGATATTATTACAAAGTGGAAGCATTTGGCAAAAGCACAGCAATTCAGCCACGAAGTGTGCGACCACGTAAAGTTACAGAGCTGGTTCGTCGAGTGCTGAGGCACATAGTGCATAAAAGTCATCAATGCTCTGCTGACTCAATAACTGCAGCGTTCAATACCTTTGCTGGCATTAACAACTGCACAAATACTGTGCACCGGGAGCTTCATGACATGGGTTTCCATGGCCCGAGCAGCTGCAGGCAAGCCTTATATCACCACGTACAATGCCAAGCGTCAGATGGAGAGGTGTAAAGCACACCACCACTGGACTCTGGAGCAGTGGAAACACGCTCTGTAGATTCCTGAATCATGCTTCTCTATCTGGCAGTGTGATGGACGAGTCTTGGTTTGGCGAATGCCAGGAGTAGGTTACCTGCCTGACTGCATTGTGCCAACTGTTTTTCAGGGTTTGGACTAGGCCACTTAGTTCCAGAGAAGGGCAATCTTAAGGTTTGAGCATTCCAAGACATTTTGGACAATTGTAGCTTCCAACTTTGTGGGAACAGTTTGGTGAAGGCCCTTTTCTGTTCCAGCATGACGTTGCCCCAGTGCGCAAAACAAGTTCCATAAAGGCATGTTTGGGTGAATTTAATGTGGAAGAACTTGACTGATCCACACAAAGTTCTGACCACAACCCCCATCAAACACCTTTTGGATGAACTAGAATGGAGATTGCGAGTCAGGCCCTCTCATCCATCAGTATCTGACCTTACAAATGCTCTTCAAGATGAATGGACAAAAACTCCCACAGACACACTCCAAAATCTTGTAGAAAGCCTTCCCAGAAGAGTGGAAGCTATTTTAGCTGCAAAATGGAGATTAACGCCATAATAATGTGTATGGATTTAGAATGGGATGTCATAAAAGCTCCTGTAGGTGTAAAGCGTAGGTGTCCAAATATTTTTGTCCATATAGTGTATGTACCATTAGCCTGGTTTAATATATTAACTAACTTAATTTTTCGGACATGAATAAAATGTACATTGGTGAATTTTCTTAAGATATCTACAATCACAACCGAGTATTGCATCTGTAATAGGCCACATAAAAGTCAAAAGGTCATTATGTATCTGTTTTACATATTCCTATGCAAAATGTGATAGTCCTTATTGATGGACAACGTCATAAAGCCATCACTATGTTTATAGACATTTAATTGAAGACAGCATAAAACGATAAACTAAGAAACATGCATGGTTGACTTCTACAATTCAACCCATAAATCATACTGATGTTCAGACAAGTCGCCCAGACACAAATTCAGATGATAGATGAACCATTTAACTTTGATTTTTGAAAGCAACGAGCTTGCTAGCAATACCTCACACTGACTAATACCACATATGGTCATACAAGAACTCATCTAAAATCCATTTTTCCCTTGTGTGGATGCTAAAATTATCTTCTAAATGATCATTATTAAAAGTATGCTGTGTGTAACATCTTCCTAATGTGCATAGCTAGATTCATAGACTATCTGCCTCAGTAAGCAATGATTTTATCACTATTTCTAATCTGAAATGAAGGGCTCTTAAAATCTAGATGAAAAGAATGAGGTAATCTTGAAAATTAATTTATGGAATGCATTATGCTGTAGCAAAGTTAATCGAATAATTCAAAAAGGAAAACGTTGAGCACATTTTCTCTAAATATGGTATGAAATATTTAGCCAGCCCTTGTTAACAGCTCCTGTAGACAGCCTAATAGAGATGGCATGGGGGTCTACAAAAACAACTGGAAAGGAGAACCTGCTTTTAGACAGCGCTGGAATAAAAGATTGCTTATTTTCAAAGGTTAATGAAACATTTTTCAGATGTCTATTTTAAAGGAAATGTATTATCAGAATATGACATATTATTTAAATCAGATTTTTATTATAAACGTTTTACTATAAAGTTTTTCTAGGAATTATGCATATTAAAACTATATATATTTCAATATTAAAATGTTCACACCGTTCACTGGAGCACCAACAATAGGCTGATACTTTCTGCTTTCTGTAGCTCACTTGTCAGCTTTGCTGTATAGATTGGGACAATATGAGCAGAGTCATCACATTATTATTAGAAGATGGGTGAGTTAATGACAGCTCTATTGTACTGCTGGAAGCCAAGATAAGGCAGGATGGCAACACTGTACACATTGACAAGGCTTTGTATGTATCTCTCCTATGACACCCTGCTTTCTGGGGGAGGGGAAGTACTCCATCACTTCCTGGAGACTAATAATCTATGACATTTTCTGCCAATAGACATACTGCTGTACTTTCTGCACAAACAATACAGGAAGGAAGTGTGTATCATTCATATATTCACCATAGGGAAGTTGTAAAAGGAAAAAAAAATAGCTCCAACAACATTTGAATCTATCTATCTATCTATCTATCTATCTATCTATCTATCTATCTATCTATCTATCTATCTATCTATCTACAAACAAAACAAGAAAGCAGCACTGTGATCATGAAGAAGCCCGGGTGCATGCCTGTTAATTCTTGTCCAATATCCAAATGTAATATAAGTAGGGAAATAATGGCAGCACTCCGGTAAATTCACTAAAAAATCAAGTAGCATAGATGAATAATGTCCACTTTTCACTGAATTAACCAGAGTGCTGCCATTATTGCCTATCTATCTATCTATCGATCGATCTATCTATCTATCTATCTATCTATCTATCTATCTATCTATCTATCTATCTATCTATCTATTTCATTTACATTTTCCAATACTTGTAAGCAAATATAAAACACACCAAGGACAAAGGTAGGGAGGGAGAACAATCTTTAGACTGGAAGATATCAGAAAACAGGAGAAACAGAATACAACTTTGTTGTACTATAGATATGACAAGCAATAACAATGTTCTGGTCAGGTGGAGGCATTAAAATGAAGATATAATAATAAAAATAATAATAATCTTTATTTATATAGCACCAACATATTCCGCAGCATTTTACAACTTTAGGGGGTGCATTGTACAGACAATATCAGACATTACATATTGACAAAACTAATTTACAAATCAAACGAGCAGTGAGGACCCTGCCCACAACAGTTTACAATCTATGAGGATATAAGGGAGACAAAATGTAAAAAATGCTTAAGTACAATGGTCCAGCCATCTTTTAAAAACAAGGGGTAGTACAAATAAAGCTGCATGAGCCGGTCACCAGCCAGTTTTAGTATATGACAGACATGAAGTGCATTAGAGTGCAAGGAGTGTGGGGGATACTGCTGAATGAAGGGGCCTCATGATTAATGTAAAAGGGCGGCCAGGGAAAGTAGTCAGATTAGGGAATGTTATAGGCCTGTCTAAAAAGATGTGTTTTCACGGCATGTTTGAAACTGTGGATATTGGGAATTAATGTGATTGTCTGGGGTAGCACATTCCAGAGGACTGGTGCAGCACGGGAAAAATCTTGGAGACGGGAGTGGGAGTTTCAGATTATGGCGGATGTTAATCTAAGGTCGTTGGCAGAACATAGAGCGCGGATAGGGTGGTAGACAGATGAGGGAGGAGATGTAAGGTGGTGTAGCACTGTGGGTGAGAGTAATAAGTTTGAATTTAAATCTGAAGGGGATGGGTAACCAGTGCAGTGACTGGCAGAGGGTAGAGGCGTTGGAGTAGCGTTTGGAAAGAAAGAGCCTGGCTGCTAAATTAAGGATAGATTGGAGAGGGGAGAGTTTAGTGAGGGGAAGACCAATTAGTAATGAGTTACAGTAATCAAGACGAGTGAATCAGAGCGACAATAAGAGTTTTGGTTGTTTCCACAGTAAGAAAAGGGCGTATTCTGGAGATGTTTTTGAAGTGAAAGGGACAGGAGCGTGAAAGAGATTGGATGTGAGGAGTAAAGGAAAGATCTGATTCAAAAATAACCCCAAGACAGCGGGTGTGCTGCCTAGGAGTTATGATAGTGCCACACACTGAGATGGAGACATCAGGTTTAGGTAGGTTAGTAGATGGTGGAAACACAAGGAGCTCAGTTTTAGAAAGATTCAGTTTCAGATAGAGAGAGGACATGATGTTAGAGACATTGGACAGACAATCGCTGGTGTTTTGTATTAGAGCGGCGGTGATGTCATGGGAAGAGGCATATAATTGGGTGTCATCAGCGTAGAGATGGTACTGGAAGCCAAATCTGCTGATGGTTTGTCCAATAGGGGCTGTGTAGAGAGAAAAGAGAAGCGGACCTAGGACTGATCCCTGAGGAACCATGATAGCAAGTGGAAGATGAGAAGAAGTAGAACCAGCAAATGACACACTGAACGAGCGGTCAGAGAGATAGGAGGAAAACCAAGGGGGAGCAGCGTCCTTACAGCCAATAGAGTGGAGCATGTTAAGTAGGAGTTTGTGGTCTACAGTATCAAAGGATGCAGAGAGATACCGGAGAATCATGGAAAAGGATCCCAGATATGGTGTTTGTGCACTTTAATGGGTCCATGCATACCACCATATCAAAATACAGTGGAAAACAGAGAATTGTTATTTATGTAGAGTTTGCATAAAAAAAATAATGAAGCATGCTCCATAAGATGCCTTATATCGCACCAAGGTCTCTTCTAGAATTACTGATCACTGATATGGAACCTCACACTAAACTATGTAGCTAGAATTATGGTGTGCAATGCTGTTAATGCACACTCTGTCATGGGATTAAATACACACACTTACTGTATGTGTATAAGATCTGACTGAGTAACATCATCAAAGTCTTCAAGTCAATAGAAAGATTATTGTATAGTAATTGATTAAGGTTAATTTATTTATTCATTATTCAATTATTTATTTCAATTATTTGCTTTTTAATGTTATATTTAGCAGGTAAACATGGGCTCTATTTAGGTTGAATTATTTACCTTTATTCATTTCAAGCAGGTATTGTAGATTAGCAGTGTAAATGACTAAAATCTTGGGAGGTATAAGCGGTACCGAAAATAAAAGGAAACGTATAGCAATAGAGCTAAAAAATGTATTATGTCATGTATATCCATGTCTCCTGAAATTTGCTAATGATATCAACTGTATCCTATAATCATATTTATGTCAAAATGGCAAATAAGTTATGCAGAGTCTCTCGTTAGCTTCTTCTCTATTTGACAAAAAAAAATTACATTCTACAAAATTCTGCTTCATAGTTAAATATTTAGAAACGAGAACTATTGCGGTTAAGTCTGAAAAAATCATCATGGCTCACTAGTATAAAACATGCCTTCTTTGATATTTTTATTTATGTTTTTACTTTTTTTTATGTTTCGTATATAGTATCTAAAATCTAATCATAATTCCTTTAATCTGGCACCAAACATGCCAGACTGACAACATTTTACTGTAGTAGTAGTAATAATAATAATAATAATAATAATAATAATAATAACAACAATAATACGGTCATAACTTGTTTGTTTTTTGGAAGGGGGGGCATTAATTGTGTACAAATTAGTACAAGCTAGTTAAAAGTAGTTTGGTGACATATGTGTGTATATATATATATATATATATATATATATATATATATATATATATATATATATATATATATATATATATATATTAGAATTGTACTTTTTATTTTCAATCTCAAATTGTCTGAATATTTTATGCATTTAGAAAGGAAGTTTATTTTGTGTATAACAAGAAGCTTCTCTTCTGCATTATATTTACTTCATTTTTATTTTTCTAACATTTTTTAACTTTCTTACATTTTTGTTAATTTTATCACTTATGTTGCCTTGCCACACAGAATTTATTCACCCGTTGTTCTTTTGTCAGTGTTGCACAGTTAACACATGCCATACATTGACATGCTAATCACCAAATTACACACCCTCTTCGTCTATTACCATGACCAAAGTGCAGATGTTGCAATTATTTTTTGCAGCACACTTCTTTTTATGATGCAAATCACCAGTAAGCTGATATAGGTTAAAAATAGACCATGTTGATAAATAGCATATTTGTCATTATCAGCAGCTGATTGGGGCAATCTAATGACTATTTATTTAGTATTACTCTAAAAAGTGACTCTTATCTACATATGTATATGATAATATGTAGTAGAGTAATTATAGGGTTTGCTCTAAAATTTTGATTTTATGTTTGGAAAACCTGCTCATATATTCCTATGAAGATCATTTGGTGTAGTTCTATTTGGGCCTCGGTAAGGTATGATAATATATAACTAAAGACAACCAAGAAAATACAAAATAATCTCAAGGTTAATAGTAATGAATTAGCATACCAATTTTTTATCTTTTAAAAATCACATTAATACTTTAAATCCTTTACAATTCTTAAAAACAAGAAACTGAGGGAAAAGAAAGAGTATACAATCAAAACAGGTCGACTGTAAGCCAGTACCACAACAGGCAGAGCAGTTATTTCATGAATTTATACAGAAAATCAAAATCCCCTGACCCTGTTTTGCAGTAGAAGTTGGCCGACAGTGGTCGCTAAGGGAAGATTCTGGAGAAACTGGGTAAGTGCACAGGTCTCTCCATTGCCTTCTCAGCTGTTTTCATAACTTCCATACCCCTTTAACAGAAATAGAGTAAAATAAGCAAAGAGGAGGATGATAGAGAGGAAGAAAGCTGGGACGAATGTAAGAGAAGTACAAAATATGGGAGAAGGAAGGCTAGATATGGAAAAGATAAGATTTGCAAAGATAACAGAGGAACTGTAGGACATATTTGTGTACGTGTATATATATATATATATATATATATATATATATATATATATACACACACACACACACACACACAGCGTGAAAGAGGAAGAGGGAGAGAGAGAAGATCTAACCTATGTTGCCATATAAATCTATTTGACTGTCCTCTTGCATCTAGCGACAATAGTGCAATTGTGCTGATAAGGACAACCCTCTTCCAGTTGTGTTCCCTAAATGTCCTTTTCATGTAAATGCCCTTTCCTAATACAACAGTAATGTAGGGTTATTGGAGTCACTTCTCATTAACAAAACACAAATCGCAGACCAAATGAATGTTGAACAGATGAATTTGAATGATCACAACTTATATTACAGTGGCACAGAAAGCGTAACGGTATCATAGTTGCCAAGATTTTATTTTTTTCCCAGGGACACTTAGGGTGTGGCGTCTTTGGTGGGTGTGTCTTATGGGACATGGTTTATCTGATGGGGCGTGGCTTTTCTGAATTTCAGCGTAGAATTAAACAAACAAAAATTTCTGCACTAGCTTGGCTGACAACGATTTTGGTAGCCAGTATCTCTCTCTGGTTTTCCGTTTGTATACAGGCAGATGATGTCTCACTTCATCACTAGGGATAGGCGATATGTGCTGACCACTACTGGTAGTGTAAAAACCAGCGTAGATAGTGCCGCACTCAGTGCCCCTTGTAGATGGTGCTCCACACTGCCCCCAGTAGATAGTGCCATGCACTGCTCCCTGTAGATAGTGCCACATGGCCCCCTGTAGATATAGCCACACACTTCTCCCTGTAGATATTTCCACACACTGCTCCTTGTAGTTATTGCCATGCACTGCTTCCTGTAGATAATTTAACAGATCCCCCTATAGATAGTGCCACATGGCCCTCCTGTAGATAGTGCCACAGTGCCCTCTGTAGATAGTGGCACACATCTCTTTGTTTAGATATGCCACAGTTCCCTCTGTAGATAATAGCACAGTGTCCTCTGTAGATAGTGCCACACAGCCCCCTTGTAGATAGTGTCACACAGCGCCCTTGTAGATAGTGTCAAACAGCCCGCCTGCAGATCGTGCCACACAGCCCCCTGCAGATCGTGCCACACAGTCCCGCTGTAGATACAGCCACACAGCCTCCCTGTAGATAGAGCCACACAGTCCCCCTGTAGATAGAGCCACACAGTCCCCCTGTAGATAGAGCCACACAGCCCTCCCAGTAGATGATGCCACACAGCCTCCCTGTAGATGATGCCACGCAGCCCCCCTGTAGATCATGCCACACAGCCCCCCTGTAGATAATGCCACACTTTGGCCGGGGATTCCTCTGCTGGAGGAGCCCCCTGACGTCACTGTCCATAGACTCCGTCTATGAGCGGAATCTGAGGCAGAGCATCGGCAATGTTCTGGCCGGGGATTCCGCTGCAGGAGGTGCCCTGCCCTGACGTCACTGCCCTTATTTAGACAGTGAAGTCAGGGGCTTCGACTATGAGTGGAATCCAAGGCAGAGCATCGGCAATGCTGTGGCCGGGGATTCCGCTGCAGGAGAGGCCTTGCCCTGACGTCGCTGCCCTTATATGGACAGTGAAGTTAGGGGCTTCGTCTGTGAGCGGAATCCTCAACCAGGGCATCGGCAAAGCTTTGGACGAGGATTTCAGAACTCCAGGAGGAGTGAATGGCAGAGCAGGAAGCAGATAGTTTTCTGCTCTGCCATAGTATTCAATTCTGTGTCCTGGGGGACGCAGATACAATTGAATTGAATTTAGCAGTTGCTGGGACAAGTACCGGGGCAGTAATTTGCCGATACTGTCTCTGTAAATTCGGGATAGTCACAGCAAATTCGGGACTGTTGGCAAGCATGTTATATATCTTTTAATATATTTTAGCACTGAATGCTTAATACAGGGTGGGCCATTTATATGAATACACCTAAATAAAATGGGAATGTTTGGTGATATTAACTTCCTGTTTGTGGCACATTAGTATATGGGAGGGGGGAAACTTTTCAAGCTGGGTGTTGACCATGGCAGTCATTTTGAAGTCGGCCATTTTGTATCCAACGTTAGTTTTTTCAATGGGAAGAGGGTCATGTGACACATCAAACTTATCGAGAATTTCACATGAAAAACAATGGTGTGCTTGGTTTTAACGTTACTTTATTCTTTCATGAGTTATTTACAAGTTTCTGACCACTTATAAAATGTGTTCAAAGTGCTGCCCATTGTGTTGGATTGTCAATGCAACCCTCTTCTCCCACTAGTTTCAGTTGCTGCACATCTCGTATCTTCACAGCATAGACAGCATAGCGAGATGTGCAGCAACTGAAACTACGGATACTGAAAGCATGTGCTAGCATTTCTTCTGCGGTGTTGCTATCAGTGTGTGAAGAGTGGGAAAAGAGGGTTGCATTGACAATCCAACACAATGGGCAGCACTTTGAACACATTTTATAAGTGGTCAGAAACTTGTAAATAACTCATGAAAGAATAAAGTAACGTTAAAACCAAGCACACCATTGTTTTTCTTGTGAAATTCTCGATAAGTTTGATGTGTCACATGACCCTCTTCCCATTGAAAAAACTAAAGTTGGATACAAAATGGCCAACTTCAAAATGGCCGCCATGGTCAACACCCAGCTTGAAAAGTTTCCCCCCTCCCATATACTAATGTGCCACAAACAGGAAGTTAATATCACCAACCATTCCCATTTTATTTAGGTGTATCCATATAAATGGCCCACCCTGTAGTTAAAGCACTCCAATGAGGCACACAATCTTGGTGGTTGCAGTGTACATAAAATCTCTTGACAAAATCCCTCCTCTGCAGGTCTCTGTATGGCTCAAAGAGGCCATACCTAAACTATGTTAGCTCACAGAATCCCAATTAGACTATCACCCACCAACAAAAGCAGATGGCAATAATTCTCCCACTTCCAGGCTCTCTCATGCTAGGCTGCAGTTCCCTGACTCTCAAGGTCTCTACATTTGGCCACAGTTCCCTGACTCCCAAGGATTCTATAAAATGCCTGAGAATCGGGAGCTGTTTTCCCTTGAGGGCAGCTCCGTATTTTCAGACGTTTTTGAGCTTGTGTGTGCACATACCCTCATGTGTACCACCCCATGTGTATAAAAGATGGCTGGACCATTGCACAGAACAAATATTGTTACACTTTGTGTCTCCCTTATTTACTCCTAGATTGTAAGCTCTTGCGAGCAGGGTCCTCAATCCTCTTGTTTGAAATGTAAATTAACTTTGTCACTATTTAATGTCATATTGTCTGTTCATGTTCCCTCTAAATTGTAAAGTGCTGCGTAATATGTTGGCGCTATATAAATAAAGATTATTATTATTATTATCATTAAAATACGATCGTCCAATGGGCAATCCCTACAAGAATACAGACCACCTACATGTCTGCTTCGACACACTGGAACAAGGCAGCCTTCTCTCTAGGGCCCTGCCTCTCAAAGGCTCCTACATGCTACCCCTCCCTCTGGGTACTCCACCCAGTCCAGTCTAATGCAGGACTGCCTTACTAGGCCACGTTTCACATTAATGAGGGTGTCCACAGAGCCTTAGGCTCTGTTTACATCTGCATCAGATATCCCATTATGAGTCAAAGGGGTCTGTCAGGCATCGTGATATCTGCTGTATGACAGATCTGACACTGGGTCGTTATTTTACAGGCATATATACTATCACCTGACATAATGGAGGACAGCGGCCGGTCAGCCACCCAACAGCAGCAATGCAGGAGTAGGACATGATTATTGGGCCACTAAAATACAAATTCATGAATGCACATCAGCATAGAGGGATCGCAGTAGTGACATGGCTTTGCAGTAGCGTCAAGAAGTCTAATTAGATAACTTAGGTGTTAGCTAAACGACAAATTAGCTAGCAGGGCAAGGTACATAAAGCTTAACAGCAAAGTACTAAAAATACACTTTTTTCTATCTCTTAGTGACTTATTGGTCACACTTTTTCTTTCAACCACAGCTATATGGGACACTAGATGTAATATCAAACTTTAGATCCTAATCAGTAGCTTTCTTTAAGAGCAATGCATGCTGATTTTTTATATTCTCTGCGATTCCTGCCAGATTTATTGCCGGTGCACAGGCCTTCACAATGTAATTTGCTAGGGATTGCAATAATACAGTATGGTCTTTCTTGTTGTTGCCATGGGTAAAAGGGGCGATTTATCATAGTTGGAAAAATAAATGATTATTGGCTTTCAGGCCAAGGGTGGCAGTATTTCTCAAACAGTGCAGTTTGTGAACTGTTCGCATGCTGCTGTGGTGAAAGTGTATTATGAGAGGACAAATGGCACCATTGGGAATAACCAATGGGGAAACTGTGGAGCACCACATGCCATTGATGTAAAAGGTGAACGGTGGCTATGAAGGTGTGCGAGGGTGGAAAGACACGCTACAGTGGAGCAGCTCACCGTGAAAATCAACCTGGGGGCTACCAGACGTGTGTCTAAAACAACAGTTCAGGAGGGGGGTGGAGCTAACCTACCAAAATTGTCAATCCTGCACACTTCTTCCCTCAGGTACCCTGCCAGGTACATTGGGGTGACTAAAGGGCCTTACCACCGGAGCAGACGGCACCCACCGCCGAGAACGGAACAGCCGAGCATCGCGGGAGGCATCACTTGGAAGTAATCCCTCACCATCTTGTGCTTTGAACCCCTCCTTGCACCCATCATCACCTCCGGATGATCTGGGGGACACTCCAGAATAATTACTGAGGCTTTTGCTTTTTTTTCTATTGAATCCCCCGTTGCGGCCTAATGACGACTGTGAAGGTTGTACAGGCAGCGGTTAATCTATAGAGCGGTTCCTGCCATACACCCATCCTTACCTCCGGCCGACTTATTGAACGTTCCAACATGTCTATCTGGGCTCCTTACCTACCTTCAGCTTTTCTCCCAAGGTCGGTGAAATGGTGGAGCCCCTGGTGTACTTATATTGATTCTCTGCTTACTTTTCACTACTTTCGATGCTGTGGCCTATGGAGGCCTGTTATGTCATCCTAAGCAGCGGTCTCAATTTCTAAAGCACTCATTACTCATGTCTGCACTACACAGTTTGTTCTCCCTCACTGGCTTGCTATTATTCATATATTACAGAGTCACTGTAACTACACTGCGAACTAGGTGCTGACTGATATAATTTAACCTATTTGATTGATCTTAAGGGATGACCATCATGACCAAAAGGAAAAGTAAGGTGGCCCCTAGGAAACTGACAGAATATTTCTGGAACTCTACGCAGGTGTCAGATGATAACTCTGCTAAAGCTGCCTCTCCATCCCACACATCTCATAGTGACTACCTTTCCCAGTGCTCTCCTCCCAAATCGGATATTGGGCTCCCAGAGGATAGAGAATCTTTGTTTCTTTCCCCTACTGCCTCTCCTATTAGTAAAGGCCCGACTCACAAAAAAGGCCTACAAGCAGAAAACCTGTTTCTATCTTCAAATGTAGTTGATACCCAATGTGATCTACATCAATTCCCTTCCTCTTATGCCCCCATTAAAATGGCATATACCATAGTGTATCCTCTCAGGTCCATAAACTTCAAACTAATGTCAACGCACTGGGAGACCGCACTGATCATCTAGAACACAAAATGGAGGAGTTTTTGACAGCGCACAATGAGCATGTGGACGCACATAACACCTTAAAAGACAATGTTAAATGGCTTAAAACCAAAGCTACGGATGCTGAAGACCAGTCCAGAAGGAATAATATAAAAATCTGAGGTATTCCTGAAGATGTAGAGAGAAAGTACTATGCACACCAGAAGGGAAATTCTTTTCCAAATAAATAATTTATTTATAGCCAGTGGCACTGTCACTGGTTATAAATAAATTATTTATTTGGAAAAGAATTTCCCTTTGGTGTGCATAGTACTTTCTCTCTATTGGATCGGGTTGGGCCTAAATCCACGCCTAAACCTAGTGCTACAGAAATTCCTGAAGATATATCACCCTCGGAACTTTAATCGTACTTAAAACGCCTGTTCCTCACTATTGTGCCAACTCTCTCTGACCGGGACTTGACTATTGATTGGGCCGGAAAAAGCACCTAGAGATACGTTATCCAGGATTAATTTCTATCATGTGTAAGAACGCATAATGTTTGAGTCTAGAAAGATTAAACTGATGACATCACCTTATTCATATATCTCCTTGTTCCCAGAACTCTGAGCAGCTACTTTGCAAGCACACAGGGAATTTCTACCAGTCACAAGACCATTGAGGAAACACAATATTAAGTATAAGTGGGGCTTATTATTATTTCAGTTACTTATATAGCACCAACATATTATGCAGTGCTGTACAGAGGTCATCTTTCCCCATTGTGGCTCACAATCTAAATTCCCTATTGGTATGTATTTGGGAGGAAACTGGAGTACTTGGAGGAAACTCATGCAAACACAGGGAGAACATACAAACTCCATGCAATCCTTGGTAGGATTTGAAGCCAGGACCCCAGTGCTGCAAGGCAATAGTGCTAACCACTGAGCCACCATGCTGCCAACTAAACGCCAACTAAACACCAACTAAACGCCAACTAAACTCCAACTAAACTCCTGATAACCAGGAATAGTGCCTCGACTACAGCTGCATCAGTTGCTAATGGACTGAAACACCGGCCTCAGAAGCAAAGGAGCACCTAGAGGATTTTGGGGCCTCATTTTTTTTAGAATATATTTTAGGCACCGTGTCATGTGTGAATAGTTCTTGTGGTGTCAAAACAAGTAAAGAACCCCCAAAAGTGACCCCATTTTGGAAACGATACACCTCAAGGAATTTATTTAGGGGTATAGTTAGCATTTTGAACCCACAGTTTTTTTGCTAAATTTATTTGAATTAGTATGTGAAGATGAAAATCTACTTTTTTTCTGAAAAAACATAGAAATGTTTAATTATTACAAGGAATAAAGTAGTAAAACACCGCAACATATGTAAAGCAATTTCTTCCGATTATAGCAATACTCCATATGTGGTAATAAACTGCTGTTTGTGCCCACAGCAGGGCTCAGAAGAGAAGGAGCCCCATTTGGATTTTGGATTTCTGATTTTGCTGGAAAAGTTTTCAGTGCCGTGTCGCGTTTGCAATGCACTGGAGGGATGAAAACTGTGGAAACCCCCAAAAGTGACCACATTTCGGAAACTACACCCCTCAAGGAATTTTTTTTTAGGGGCAAAGTTAGCATTTTGACCCCACAGTTGTTTTGCTGAATTCATTGGTATTAGTCTGTAAAGGTAAAAAATCTACTTTTTTTCTGAAAAAACGTAGACATTTTTTAATTTTTACAAGGAATAAAGGAGAAAAAGCACCCCAACATATGTAAAACAATTTCTCCCGATTACGTAAATACGCCATATGTGGTAATAAAGTGCTGTTTGGACCCACAGCGGGGCTTAGAAGGGAAGGAGCACTATTTGGCTTTTGAAGATCAAATTTAGCTGGAATAGTTTTTGGGTGTCATGTCGCATTTCCAAAGCCCCCGAGGGACCAAAACAGTGGAAGCCCCCCAAAAGTAACCCCATTTGGAAAACTACACCACTTAAGGAATCTATCTAGGGGTATTGTGGGCATTTAGACGCCACAAGTCTTTTGCAGGATTTATTAGAATTAATCCGTGAAAATTAATATCAACATTATATCCAGTAAAATGTTGAATTTTTTCAATTTCATAAAGGATAAAGGAGAAAAAGCACCCCAACATTTGTAAAGCAATTTCTCCCTAGTACGGCTATACTCCATATGTGGTCATAAATGCTTTTTCATTAGAAAGTAATTAACGCTTTCCGGACTGATCCATGTTTTGCTTTTTCTTTTTAATTTTTCCCTCCCCGCATTCCGAGAGCCACAACTTTGTTATTTTTCCGTCAATAGAGCAGTGCGAGGGCTTATTTTTTTGCGGGACGAGCTGTAGTTTTTATTGGTACCATTGTTTGGTACATACTTTTTTAGCACTTTTTATTACATTTTTTGGTAGAGCCAAAGTGACCAAAAAAACAGCGATTTTGCAGTTTCAAATTCTTTCTTTTTCACGGCGTTCACCGTGCGAGTTAAATAATGGTATATTGTAATAGTTTGGACTTTTACGGACGCAGCGATACCAATTTTGTGTGTTTTTTTTTTTTTTACATTACTTTAGAGAAAAAAATGTGAAAAGTTTTTTTTGGACTTGAAATATTTATTTAATTTTTTCCACTCTTAATAACTATTTACTTTTGTTTTTACACATTTTATTAGTCCCCAAAGGAGACTTGAACCAGCGATCGTTAGATCACTGGTAAAATACACTGCAATACTAATGTATCGCAGTATATTGTCACTTTTACATGCTCCTGTAACAGCGCGATCGCTGTTTCTGTCCGTTAGTCCCGGGTGTCAGCTGTAATACACAGCTGACACCCGCAGCATATGGCACGTGCTCAGTGCGTGAGATGCTCTATACATCAGCCCCCACACCACGACATGCTATTAAGTCATGGTGCGCGAAAGGTTTCATGCGCAGCGGATGGTGCAGAGTGAAAATTAACATCTATATGTTGTGCCCAGTTTGTGCCACAAATAAAATATTAACCGGGTTCTCCCCGGTATGGCGATGCCATATCGGTGGACGTAAACGGCTATTTGGGCACGCTGTAGGACTCAGACGGGAGGGAGCACCATTTGGCTTTTGGAGCACAGACTTAGCTTGGTAGTAGCTCTGGCGTTTTGCTGATATTTCAGTTTATAATGTGGGGGTACATGTAGGCTGGGCAGAGTACATCAGGGGTATAATAAGAGGGTATAATAATTGGGTAAATAAATAATAGTCCGCAGATATGTGGCCAGTGTCGCACTGATAAATGGCGCCCGATCTTATCCGCTTTTGGAACACTGCACATTTTGCATCGCTATATTATGGGAGCCGGAACTTTTTTATCTTTTTTACCACTGGAGCCGTGTGAGGGCTTATTCTTTGCGGGACAATCTGTAGTTTTCATTGGTACCATTTTGGGGTACATGCGATTTTTTGATCACTTTGTATTCCATTTTTCGGCAAGCACGGCGATCAAAAACCATCAATTCTGACAATGTTTTTTATTTATTTTTTACTGCGTTCACCCTGGGCTATAAATGACCCTTATATTTTATTCTGCGGGTCGATACGATTACGGCGATACCATATGAATATCGTTATTTTCAAATTTTGCAGCGTTTGCGCAATAAAAGAACATAGTTATAAAACAAACTATTTTTTGTGTCACCATATTTTGAGAGCCATAACTTTTTTATTTTTCAGTCAAAAAAGCTGTGTAAGGGCTTGTTTTTTGCAGGACGGGATGTAGTTTGTATTGGTTCCATTTTGGCGTACATGCAACTTTTTGATCACTTTTTATTGTATATTTTGGGAGGCCTGGTGACCAAAATATAGTAATTCTGGCATTGTTTTTCATTTATTTTATTTGCGGTGTTCACCGTGCAGGAAAAATAATATTATAGTTTTATAGCTTATAGTTACGAACGCGATGATACCAAATATGTGTACTTTTATTATAGGAAAAAAAATTAACACGTATAAAAAAAGACTTATAGGAAAAAAAGCCGTTCTTGTTTAGGTAACATCTAACTTTTATTTTTACCCTTTTTTTTTTTTTTATATTTTGATTCTTTTTTTTACTTTTTTTACTTGTCCCACTAGGGGACACTTACAGTAGTCTTGCAGCTCTGATCGCTGCTGGAATACATTACACTACCTACTACCTAACTGTCATTGTGACGTGGCAGTCACACTGACAGGAAGCTTATGACGACCAGCCTCCGGCTGGTCCTCATGGGCTTCGGTACATGGCAGCCCGGAAGCCATTTTCTGGCGTCCGGTTGCCATGGGTACCATCGCCACCCCCGTGATTTCACGTGGGGGCTGCCGATCTCCGCTAAACTCCTTAAATGTGGCGATCGGAATCGACCGCCGCATCGAAGGGGTTAACTGCCGAAATCAGCGGCGATGGGCCGCTGATCGGCAACAGGGAATGCAGGGCAGACACCCTGCACAGTTAACTGTCAAAGCACTGACATGACTGCACGTCGAGGTGTGCGAAGTTACTGCTCATCTCGAACTGCAGTAACGGCAAGGTGCGGCAAGGGGTTAATATTTATTTACCTAACAAGCGATAACATCATTATTTCTTTTCCTTGTTACCATAAATTAGGACCTTTGTCCTTGTCTTTTAATTATAGTTGGAAATTTTAAATCAATCAATGATCTTATATATATTTTGTAAAGTTTGTTTGAAGCCCGATTTTTCATTGGTTTAAAATCAGGGAATAGGCTGCGCCCCCTATTGATGACGTGGCAGCCCATAATTAGCTGCAACGTACATCATTCCTCGCTGAATTGTCTAACACAGCAGCACTGCGATGTTGGCTACAGAGGGTTTACACAGAGGCAGCACAGTTGTCCTGTCTCGTATAATTGAGGGACTAAAATGCATGGAGAAGCAATGAGTAAGTAAAAGATGTTCATACGTACCGTTGTCTTGGTGACGTGTCCCTCTTGACATCCAGTCCGACCTCCCTGGATGATGCGGCAGTCCATGTGACCGCTGCAGCCTGTGATTGGCCAGTGATTGGCTGCAGCGGTCACATGGGATGAAATGTCATCCCGGGAGGCCGGACTGGAGGAAGAAGAAGGTAAGTTAACTTTTAATACTCAGTAATTATTATGCGGGTCGTTCTCCCATATAAAGTCCTATAGACATGTCCTATCTTTTGTGCAGCCTTTCTACGGCACGGACACCTTCCTGTAAATATATAGGAAGGTGTCCATGGGCAATAGAAGTGAATGGGTCCGTAATTACGGACAAATTCTACGGTCATTTGCATGGGGCCTTACAACACATAATTGGGTATTTAAATAGTGAGCTTTTACTCTATTTATATCGTAAGTTAACCTCCCGAGCAACGCCGGGTATAAAAGCTAGTCCCACTATGGACTCCACAACCAGAACTAGACATGCTTCTTCCCGATCACCTATTTTAATGGAGGAAGGCCTGTATGATGTGTGGAGATGTCATCATGGAACAGTCAGGGATTATACCTATTTCTCACAACCTCATCTCGCCTATTTTAGAATTGACCTGTTTTTAATGGATAACAGAGCACTTCTACAATCTCAATCATCTAGTATAGGAATCACATGGTCTGATCATGCACCAGTGTAACTTAACTTAACTGAAACATTTTCCTCACCCACCCCATCTCAATGGAAGTATAACGATTATATTCTCCATCATCCGGAATATGCAGAATTTCTGAAAACAGAGTTGTCTCATTCCTTTTCTACCAATTTAAATACTGTCTCATGTCCGCAGGTCTTGTGGAACGCTCATAAGGCGTTTATGAGCGGTTTAATTATTAAAGCTTGCTCGCGGGTCAAAAGAAAGCGTGAAAGGGAAATCACTGAAGTTACACGACAGATAGCTGATCTGGATGCAAGGAATAAATCTGCCCCCTCTCCTATCTTGGCCACTGAGTTAATGTCACTACGCTTAAAATTACAGACACTTTAAGCATCACAATACGATATATTTCTGAAATGACTACAAGTCCAAACTTATGTACACAACAATATGGCTGGGTCGCTTAAATTTAAACAAGGCTCCATGCGCTCTGCATTAGCTTATGTTTTAGACTCTCAGGGTAATAAAATAATTGATCCTAGACAGATTGCCCAATAATTTCAGTCTTATTACAGCTCTCTTCTTAACAATTTAAGGGATAATGCTTCAACCTTTCAACCTTCTGCCCCTGATATTAATAGTTTTCTGGACCAAATGTCGTTGCCACAAATGTCCCCGACACAACTGCAGGCTCTTTCAGAAAAATTTACTATATCCGAGATTTTGAAATCTACGGTATATCTTCCTTAAAGTTATTTAAAGCCCCTGGACCTGACGGCTTCACGAACAACTACTATAATTCTACGCCTTGACCCGGGAAACAGCCTACTACCCCGGCAAATTTTCGGCCGATTTTATTGTAAAATTCGGATATAAAAATTGATGCAAACATTTTGTCTGAAAGACTTCAATCACAATATCCCGAACTTAATTAATCGAATCAGGTGGGTTTTTTGGCTGGCCGTCAGGCTCCGGATGGCACACGGAGGTTTATTGACCTCATTCAATTGGCATAGGCCTCTCGGGCACTTTCTCTGCTCCTGGCGTTGGATGCAGGGAAGGTGTTCTACAGGGTTCATTGGTGTTATTTGTCTCGGATACTAGATTGCTTTGGTTTACAGAGGAGTATTAAATCGCCAATATTGGCGTTGTAGTCCAATCCCTCACCCAGGGTTCTAACTTCAGGCTTTCTATCAGACACCTTTACTATTAGTAATGGCACACACCAAGGTTGTCCTTTATCGCAATAATTTTTGCTATGGTGATGGAGCCCTTGGTGGAGATGATTTGGACTAACCCTGCTATTAATGTTATTTCAGTGGGCTCAAAGGTCCATACAATTGGACTATATGCGAATCATGTCCTTATCTCCATTACTAATCCGGTTTAGCACTGTTGTGATCCCTATCTCTAATACTTATCCCTTCAAACTCCAAAGAATCCTCACAAACTTCATTTGGGCTGGGAGAAAAAACCAGAATCCGATTTTCTACAATGACTAGATGTCACGTATGGTTCGTGGACCCCTGGGCCGTACTGCCTTGGCGGTATGGCAGCTGGCCAACACGGCGCAGGTCACAGTCCACAGTTCGTATAGGGTACCTGTGGAAGCTTGGACAGTAGCAAGGCAGGCTCGGCTGGGACTAGGCAGCGGGTAGACGTCAGGCGTGGAGCAGCAGGACAGGCGTAGATACAGGACAGCACGACTACATCACAGCATGGCACTTGACCAGGATAGCACGAGATACAGGAACAGGGAACACTGGAAATGGAAAACACTAGGAAACCATTTGCTTAGACAAACTAGGATACGACAAACAACACTCAGGCACAGCAGGAAGGGGCTGAGCCCTACTTATAGTCCATGGTGCTCATGGGCTAATTTAACATTAAAGTCCTACGGGACCTTGCCGAGGTGAGTGGAAGTGAGCGCTGGCCTCCCCTGAGGAGGAGACTGGGGCCAGCGTTCGCCGACCCATGGCTGCGGCCTTCAGGAGGTGAGTGAACCTGACAGCCCGCAGCCATGGACATGACACTAGATCTTTGTCGTGCAGGGGTATGGGAGTCCCAGACAGTAAAAAATATTACCATGCCACAATACTCACTCACCTTAAACACTGGTGGAGTAACCACACAGATTTAAAATGGGTGGAAATAGAAAGAGCTGCTACAATGGGTCCTCTTACAGTATTTCTCTCTGATCTATTAACCAACCACAGTGGACCATGGTTTCAACGAATATTTCCTCGATCTTGTTGCTTCCACTCCTTCATCTGAATGTAAGCCTTTCAAATTGCTACCACTCCGGTATCTTTCATCTGTTTTAGCATAACTTAATATTCATTGCTGGGAAAAAGCCGGTATAAAAACGATCAATTCTCTCTTTGAGTCTAATATAATAGTAACATTTCAATACTAAATTTAGAAATATAACACTACCCAACTAGATTATTATATATACTTGCAAATCCTTCATATCTTCCATTCCCTACAACTAGCCACACCATTTTTCCCCTCAAGCGCTTATCAGTTCTTTATTAACAATTCTAGGACGATTAATGGTATTTCGTTCTTTTATTCCAGTTTTAGCCACACACACTCACTACGGAAACCAAGTTATTTAATGAAATGAGAATCAGACTTGGCTATAGAGATCCCGATTACAGATTGGTACTCCTCCATTCATTGGGTTAAGAAAATCTCTAAGTGCGCTATTGGGAAACAGCACATCAGCACATCAAATTTTACTTAGATGGTACAGAACACCCTCCCAAATGTCTAAAATGGATTCATCTTATTCCCCTATGTGTTGGCGTGAAAGCAGTATTCTGGGTAACTATATGCATGTGTGGTGGAACTGCCCATTCGGTTTTAATTTTTGTAAAGAAACATTTACTCTGATTAGTTCCATAACATCTACAAAATTAACTCCAACTCCTGCAGTACTTGCACTATGCTTTATTGGTTTATCTGACGTTCCTTCATTTATTGGTCATACAGTGGGTCATATTATTCTAGCCGCTAGAACGATCATTGCCAAGACCCGTGTCCCTCTCACAATAGCGGAACTGATAAACTTAATACAATTACATATGATAGAAAAAATTGTGGCAGTCAGACTTAATTCATTTGCCAAATTCTCGACCAGATGGTCTTTATGGTCTGATTATGTGGCATCTGGGGGCTCCCTCCCTTGTTGATGAACTACATATACATCTTGACATATTTATTTTGTGAATTGTCAACTTCTCCTCTCTGTCAACCTACATGATTTTGTTTCTACTGCATAAAAGATGGGATTGTATACCTTCGGTCCCTCTTACCCTCATACTCTCTTGCTATCTTTGGTTCCTATTAAGGTGTGTGCCTTTGTAAGCAATTTGGATGCTCACACCATGTACCTCTATGTATCTTGATTAATTTAAAATGAAGTTATCACCCATGGAGAAATGTTACTTGTTATTATTGTCATTCTATATTGCAATGCTTGTATTATGATATATTCTCTGCTATGCCATCTTGTACCACCCTGTTGGTGTTAATGCTATTTTCGCTCTGTATGCATATTTTTGTTTTCTTTCATGAGTCTAAAATCTCAATAAAAGTTGAAATTTAAAAAAATAAAACAGTTCAGCTAACCCTACTGCATATGGGGCTCTGAAGCAGACGGATGGTGACTGCACCTATGCTAACAAAAGTGTATCGGAAAAAAAGGCTTAAATTTGCACGGCAGTATCGGAATTGGACCACCGATGATTGGCAAGGGGTTGCCTTCTCCAATGAGTCACGTTTTATGCTTCTTCGACAGGATGAACGTTGGCGTGTCATGCGAGAAACAGAGAACAAACATGCTGCAACCATTGCTGGAAGAACACAATCTGGTGGCAGCAGCATTATGGTCTGGGGAATTTTTTCATGGCATTCTCTGGGCCCACTCATCCATTAAGAAGGCACTCTGAATCGATTTTGGCATGAAACGATCGTTGCAGGTCACTTTCCACCCATACATACGGTTTGTCTTCCCTGGGGCAGATGGAATCTTCCAGCTAGACAATGTGACATGTCACACAGCTAGAAATGTCCGAGAGTGGTTGGAAAAGCACGACCAAGACTTCCAAGTACTTCCCTGGCCCCTTAATTCGCCAGACTTGAACACCTTATTGAGTCACTCCCAGCACGTCTAGCTGCTGTCCGTGCTGCACACAGCGGTAACTCTGGATATTAGCTGGTGGTCATAATATGACTGTGTGCATATATATATATATATATATATATATACATATATATATATATATATATAATATACTGCAAGAGCAGAAAAACACAGCACTCCACGAATCTGGAACATCAGGCCATGTGCTCGTTACCAGGGGATGAATCGATTCCTCCTCTTTTTAGACAGAAACCAGCATAGAAAATAGTAACGGCACCAGGACTTCAAGACGGATGAAAAACAGGGTGGATTTATTCACCTCAAACACAGCAACGTTTCGGTTCAACAGGAACCTTTCTCAAGCCATCACAAACTAACAATGGTGTCAAGTATAAATAGAGGGAACATACATCAGTTAACAATCACATCATTAAATATGTAATACCCATTAAAAATGTGTACAATACAAAAATATTATAAATTTTGGTATGGAAGTGAATATCTCAGAATTTTTCGAAAAAAAACAGTAATACAAAGTGATACAAATATATCAACAGTCATGTGTAAATATCACAAACAGTGTTAATAAGTGTCATTAGGGTAATATGGAAGGAGGCAGGGGCCAATTAAATCCAGGTGAAAGTTAAGTAAACTGAATAAACTTACAGTAAACAGTCTGTATGGAATGTCCACATAACCAGCGTGTGAATTCCACGCGCATCCAGTGCGCATGCTCAAAGATGGCGTCCAGACCGGATGTAAAGTCCGGTGGAACGCATCGAACCGAGCAGCTGACACTGCGCATGCGCGGACACGGAACTTGCGTTCCAGTGTCAATGCGCAGGCGTCAGCATCATCCGGAAACGCTAAATGGATAAGAAAACTACTGCAGTATATAATATCTATAGCTGCATATCGTTCACACCATTCGTTTGATGCTGCAATGCATCCACCATCGAAATTGGTGGAATATGCAGAGCAGCACACAAAACACACCATCTATAGTAATCTCCATACAGTGGCAATCAATCAAAGTCGGGTACATCGTAGACCCCCTCCACAAATGTGACAATAGTCACCATAGGAGCATCTAACGGGACCCCAATTGGATAAGTAAACATCATCCCATCCAGGGATGTAAAGTATATCGGACAAAAAAGATGTCCAGACAATAACAACCATAGGATCCCATATGTTTAGATTGCATGTTTGAAGCTGGTGTAATAAAGAATTTTTTTTTAATCTTTTATATATAGAATCAAAAGGTGTAAAAGAAGATCTTTCAATTTTTATTTTGTTAATCTATGTAGCATGGGTTGCAAATAAATATTATAAAGCAGCCACATCGCATAATAATTACATCGCAAAAAAGCCACGTAGGACATTACATAGAGGCTTATACTTGAATGACTGTACACTGGTTTGATGATCCCGATGAATGGGCCTCCGCTGCCTTCCAATAACCTTTCAATGTTTGACAAAATACTGTGTATCTAAAAGTACAAGAAAAAGACAAGTAAACAAACAAAAATTACCAAGCAATATTTGTAAAGACAAACATAGTACAATAAAGAATAAAGTTAAAAAATATACATATCTAGATATCGAGTCAAAATTAGACTCCAAAAGGACTTATTTCCATAGTATATATAAGAGTAACACCAACTACACCAGAAAGGACGCCGACCGTTAAAAATAACCCCCAAGATCATGGAGAACAAATCCCTCACTATATTAGATATGTGGGCCACAGGGATATTCTATGTTCAATCCCTTGGGAGACATAGTATCTAACCTATAGATCCACTCAAGCTCTTTTCTTTTAAGAGCCAGACCTCTATCACCACCAACGGTCGGCGTCCTTTCTGGTGTAGTTGGTGTTACTCTTATATATACTATGGAAATAAGTCCTTTTGGAGTCTAATTTTGACTCGATATCTAGATATGTATATTTTTTAATTTTATTCTTTATTGTACTATGTTTGTCTTTACAAATATTGCTTGGTAATTTTTGTTTGTTTACTTGTCTTTTTCTTGTACTTTTAGATACACGGTATTTTGTCAAACATTGAAAGGTTATTGGAAGGCAGCGGAGGCCCATTCATCGGGATCATCAAACCAGTGTACAGTCATTCAAGTATAAGCCTCTATGTAATGTCCTACGTGGCTTTTTTGCGATGTAATTATTATGCGATGTGGCTGCTTTATAATATTTATTTGCAACCCATGCTACATAGATTAACAAAATAAAAATTTAAAGATCTTCTTTTACACCTTTTGACTCTATATATATAAAAGATAAAAAAAAAAATCTTTATTACACCAGCTTCAAACATGCAATCTAAACATATGGGATCCTATGGTTGTTATTGTCTGGACATCTTTTTTGTCCGATATACTTTACATCCCTGGATGGGATGATGTTTACTTATCCAATTGGGGTCCCGTTAGATGCTCCTATGGTGACTATTGTCACATTTGTGGAGGGGGTCTACGATGTACCCGACTTTGATTGATTGCCACTGTATGGAGATTACTATAGATGGTGTGTTTTGTGTGCTGCTCTGCATATTCCACCAATTTCGATGGTGGATGCATTGCAGCACCAAACGAATGGTGTGAACGATATGCAGCTATAGATATTATATACTGCAGTAGTTTTCTTATCCATTTAGCGTTTCCGGATGATGCTGACGCCTGCGCATTGACACTGGAACGCAAGTTCCGTGTCCGCGCATGCGCAGTGTCAGCTGCTCGGTTCGATGAGTTCTACTGGACTTTACATCCGGTCTGGACGCCATCTTTGAGCATGCGCACTGGATGCGCGCGGAATTCACACGCTGGTTATGTGGACATTCCATACAGACTGTTCACTGTAAGTTTATTCAGTTTACTTAACTTTCACATGGATTTAATTGGCCCCTGCCTCCTTCCATATTACCCTAATGACACTTATTAACACTGTTTGTGATATTTACACATGACTGTTGATATATATGTATCACTTTGTATTACTGTTTTTTTCTAAAAATTCTGAGATATTCACTTCCATACCAAAATTTATAATATTTTTGTATTGTACACATTTTTAATGGGTATTACATATTTAATGATGTGATTGTTAACTGATGTATGTTCCCTCTATTTATACTTGACACCATTGTTAGTTTGTGATGGCTTGAGAAAGGTTCCTGTTGAACCGAAACGTTGCTGTGTTTGAGGTGAATAAATCCACCCTGTTTTTCATCCGTCTTGAAGTCCTGGTGCCGTTACTATTTTCTATGCTGGTTTCTATATATATATATATATATATATATATATATATATATATATATATATATATTATAGTCCACCCTTAACTCCTAGCATGAGTGGTGACCAGGATACTTTTTACCAGAACAGTCTCTCTCAAGTAAACGATGCTGCCGCTGTTTTGCTGGGGGGCTTACTCTGGGGGTAAGCATTTGCACAAACCCCCGATGGGGGGCTGCCTCGTCTCCTCAGCAACTATTCCACTTAGAGTACTTACTGGTCTGCTCCTCTGCACACAGTTTCTCTGTAGACTTCCACACAGGCCACCTCTGGAACAGTTCTCCTCACACGCTTACTGACTGGAAACACTTCAAACACCCACTTCCTGGCCAGGCCAAATTTCCTCCCCCAGAAACAGCCTTTCCAATTACATTGCCTATTACAGGTGAACAGTTACTTGTCTTCCCCTTGTAGTGACTGCGGGTTACACATGCACCAAAAAAAGGCATGCATTTTTCAAAACTAGCATCTGCATGCTTTTAAAACTGCACACGTAAAAGTACCCTGACAGGCTTTAATGATTTATATAAAGGAACTAGCAATTACCTCATGTAATACTATTAACAGACTTGTTGTCTTAATCAGTAGAGGCAATCCAATAATAATAGTTCAGGGCTGCAGGGAATTCAGATCCAGTTTATGGCAGCCTGTATCCTCTCAATTCACCGCTGACAGCGACTGTTGTAATAAGCTGACAGGCATCATGACAGCCCGTGTCAGCATTATGAAATTTATGTTGTGGTGAGTGTCATTTTTTCCTGTTCTTTATAAACAAATTATTTTAGCTAGGCCTTGACTTCTAATTATGTACCCACTGTATTAGCCCTTTAAAAATAGTGTAATTCATTCAGAAGTTGCTCCTAACTATAGTCAGAAACAAGCGGCACTAAAAATTGTCTAGAAACCTGTAGTAGAAATGGCTGTTAAACAAAAACTAAACACTGTTTGGGTATGTGCACACACACTAATTACGTCCGTAATTGACGGACGTATTTCGGCCGCAAGTACCGGACCGAACACAGTGCAGGGAGCCGGGCTCCTAGCTTCATACTTATGTACGATGCTAGGAGTCCCTGCCTCGCTGCAGGACAACTGTCCCGTACTGAAAACATGATTACAGTACGGGACAGTAGCTCCACGGAGAGGCAGGGACTCCTAGCATCGTACATAAGTATGATGCTAGGAGCCTGGCTCCCTGCACTGTGTTCGGTCCGGTACTTGCGGCCGAAATACGTCCGTCAATTACGGACGTAATTAGTGTGTGTGCACATACCCTTTGTCTGCCATTGTGTTACCAATGACCTTGGGAATTGCTGATCGCTCTACAGTACCTTTATAGAATCCCTCATTATTACACACTAAAATAGTTTATTTTCTAAAAGCTTTCATATATATCTTCACTTAGATACAAAATAGTAAATTGCTATTCCAAATCTATTCTAGCAGTTTGAATTAAAGTTCTGATTTATAATTTGTAGAAACATTAGGTACTAAGTGATTGTGCCCAAAACGTGTATTTAGTAATGTTGTACGGTATGTTGTCAGTATGAATAAATTGACAACTAGGTATTACCATTCCTCTTTGTCCATGTCCCTACACAATATGACACTGCCAGACAGTGCAAGAACACCCTTGTGACAAGGAAAATTGTATATCCGAGTTGTCAATTTATTCATAAAAATGTTCAGGAGGAATAACAGAGGAAAAACATAATAGAGTTCTTAAAAAAAAAGATAATCCAGAATTTTTATTTAATGGGAATACAAGTAGTTAGAACAGACATGGCAGGATTTGACGTATACTTACATCATTCTAAGCCATTAGAAAGAAGGGGGAGGCCCTCTCTGACATCCCATCGGAACCGCTACGACACATTCGTCGGTTGTCAT
Source organism: Rhinoderma darwinii (assembly GCF_050947455.1). Lineage (NCBI taxonomy): Eukaryota > Metazoa > Chordata > Amphibia > Anura > Rhinodermatidae > Rhinoderma > Rhinoderma darwinii. Next base: position 66,008,446 of record NC_134691.1, read on the forward strand.
GACACTCTGGTGGCCTAATGATGGCGTCCAGGTCTACCATCTTTGTGCTCCTATTAAGCATTAGTATTGCAGTATATTGTGCAAGCGATCCAACAATCGGTTCAAGTCCCGTAAAGGACTAATAAACTAAAAAACAGTTTATTGCAGGCAGAAAATTCCGCCTGGAATTTTGATCTGTTTGCTGCGTTTTTCGTGGTGTTTTTTCACCCGCGGCAATTGAGTGCCTCGGGCAAAAACGCAGCGAAAAACGCTTTCTCTGCCTCCCATTGATGTCAATAGGAGGTCAGAGACATAAATGTCCGAAGATAGGGCATGTCGCTTCATTTTCCCACGTGCTGGTTTTAATGGGAGACATTTTCGGACGTTTATGTGGCGCGTTTTCCGACGCGGTTCCGCGTAAAAAAACGTGTCAAAAAAACTCAGTGTGAACAAGGCCTTAAAGTTTTTTAATGTACAAAAAAATATTTAAAGTTCAAAAAAAAACGCCATTCATATTTCCCCTTAAAGCACTGTTAAAAAAAAACATAAATTGGTATCGCCACGCCCGTAAAATTCAGAACTATTACAATATAATATTGTTTAACCCCCATGGTAAACGCAGTAAAAAAATAAAATAAACACCAGAATCACAGTTTTTTCGTCATCTCATCTCCCACAAAAAATGGAATGAAGTGATCAAAAAGACTTATGCATCCGAAAATGGTACCAACAAAAGCTACAGCTCGCCTCGTGAAAAATAAGGCCTGATACCGCTCAATCAACCAAAAAAATCCAAAAGTTATGGCTCTCAGAATATGGCGACACAAAACAAATTTTATTTTAAACAATTAGTTTTTTTCCTTATCAAACTAGTAAAACATAAAAAAAGATATAAATTTGGTATCGCTCTAATCGGATCGACCTGCAGAATAAAGGTAACATGCCATTTTTACCGCACAGTGAACGCTGTAAAAATGAAACCCCCAATTATGGAGGAATCGCTATTATTTCCCCATTCCACCTCACAAATATTTTTTTTCTAGTTTCCCAGTACATTATATGGTACAATAAATTGTGCCGTGAAAAACGACAACTCGTCCCGCAAAAAAATCAAGCCCTGATACGGCTTTATCGACGCAAAAATAAAAGTTATCTATTTTGGAAGTGGGAGGAAAAAGCGAAAGTGAAAATCTTCCGCTGTGTTTATACAGGTTTGACTTTTCACAATATGATGATATTGAGGCACACACCTTGGGTTGGGATGGTGCCATGTTCATGTTTATTTTCAGAGCAATTCATAGTGAAAAGTATTTTTGACATTATTTCATGTTCAGAGAATTAACATCTCAAGATTTGAAACATTACATACATGAGTGAATTACCAACAGCACGACTTGGACAGTGTCAGAGTCTGTGGGGACACTACTTTCGATATATGGGAATGGTAACGACTATTAACCCCTTTGGGACAAAGCCATTTTTTGATTTTTGTTTTTCGTTTTTAACTCCCCGCCTTCCAAGAGCCATAACTTTTTTATTTTCCCTTCAATAGAGTGGTGTGAGGGCTTTTGTTTTTGTGGGAGGAGTTGTAGTTTCTATTGGTAGCATTTAAAGTACCATAAAATTTACTGAGAAACTGAAAAAAAATACTTGCGGGCTGAAATTGGAAAAAACTGTGATTCCTCGATTGTTTTTTGGGTTTCCTTTTTACAGCCTTCACCGTGCAGTAAGAGACAACTTAACTTTATTCTGTGGCTCAATACGATTACGGTGATATCCAATTTATATAGGATTTTTAACATTTTACTACTTTTAAAGAAAAAAAACTTTGTCAAAAAAAAAAAATTGTTTTGTGTCGCCACATTCTGAGTCATAACTTTTTTATTTTGTCATCGATTGAGTGGCTTATTTTTTGTGCGATGAGCTACAGTGAAGGAAATAAGTATTTGATCCCTTGCTGATTTTGTAAGTTTGCCCACTGTCAAAGACATGAACAGTCTTTTTTAGGCTAGGTTAATTTTACCAGTGAGAGATAGATTATATAAAAAAAAATAAAAAAAATCACATTGTCAAAATTATATATATTTATTTGCATTGTGCACAGAGAAATAAGTATTTGATCCCTTTGGCAAACAAGACTTAATACTTGGTGGCAAAACCCTTGTTGGCAAGCACAGCAGTCAGACATTTTTAGTAGTTGATGATGAGGTTTGCACACATGTTAGATGGAATTTTGGCCCACTCCTCTTTGCAGATCATCTGTAAATCATTACTATTTCGAAGCTGTCGCTTGGCAACTCGGATCTTCAGCTCCCTCCATAAGTTTTCGATGGGATTAAGGTCTGGAGACTGGCTAGGCCACTCCATGACCTTAATGTGCTTCTTTTTGAGCCACTCCTTTGTTGCCTTGGCTGTATGTTTCGGGTAATTGTCGTGCTGGAAGACCCAGCCACGAGCCGTTTTTAATGTCCTGGTGGAGGAAAGGAGGTTGTCACTCAGGATTTGACGGTACATGGCTCCATCCATTCTCCCATTGATGCGGTGAAGTAGTCCTGTGCCCTTAGCAGAGAAACACCCCCAAAACATAATGTTTCCACCTCCATGCTTGACAGTGGGGACGGTGTTCTTTGGGTCATAGGCAGCATTTTTCTTCCTCCAAAAACGGCGAGTTGAGTTAATGCCAAAGAGCTCAATTTTAGTCTCATCTGACCACAGCACCTTCTCCCAATCACTCTCAGAATCATCCAGATGTTCATTTGCAAACTTCAGACGGGCCTGTACATGTGCCTTCTTGAGCAGGGGGACCTTGCGGGCACTGCAGGATTTTAATCCATTACGGCGTAATGTGTTACCAATGGTTTTCTTGGTGACTGTGGTCCCAGCTGCCTTGAGATCATTAACAAGTTCCCCCCGTGTAGTTTTCGGCTGAGCTCTCACCTTCCTCAGGATCAAGGATACCCCACGAGGTGAGATTTTGCATGGAGCCCCAGATCGATGTCGATTGACAGTCATTTTGTATGTCTAACATTTTCTTACTATTGCACCAACAGTTGTCTCCTTCTCACCCAGCATCTTACTTATGGTTTTGTAGCCCATTCCATCCTTATGCAGGTCTATGATCTTGTCCCTGACATCCTTAGAAAGCTCTTTGGTCTTGCCCATGTTGTAGAGGTTAGAGTCAGACTGATTAATTGAGTCTATGGACAGGAGTCTTTTATACAGGTGACCATGTAAGACAGCTGTCTTTAATGCAGGCACCAAGTTGATTTGGAGCGTGTAACTGGTCTGGAGGAGGCTGAACTCTTAATGGTTGGTAGGGGATCAAATACTTATTTCTCTGTGCACAATGCAAATAAATACATATAATTTTGACAATGTGATTTTCTTTTTTTTTTTTTATATATATAATCTATCTCTCACTGGTAAAATTAACCTAGCCTAAAAATTCTAGACTGTTCATGACTTTGACAGTGGGCAAACTTACAAAATCAGCAAGGGATCAAATACTTATTTCCTCCACTGTATGGTTTTATCGGTACTATTTTTTGCTAAATCTTTTTTTCAGAGCTATGCTGACCAAAAACAGTGATTTTGGCAGTTTAATTTTTTATTTTTTTGCGGCGTGCACCGTGTGCGTTAAATAATGCTATATTGTAATAGTTCCGACTTTTATGGACGTAGCGATACCAATTTTGTTCACTTTTTTTATTTTTTACATTCATTTAGGGGAAAAATTAGAAAATACTAATGTATTGCAGTGTATAGTCATTTTTACAGGTTTCTGTAAAGGGCTTAACAGAGACAGAGTGAAGGCAGTCCTGGGGGTCTTCATTAGGCCCCTCGGCTGCCATGACAACCATCGTCACCACCCGATCTCGTTGCAGGGGGGGGCGATGAACTGTCGGAGGGGAGCGCCCCCCTCTTTTCAACGCCTCAGATGCTGCGGTCGCAATTGAACGCAACACTTGAGGGGTTAAGCAGCCAGGAATAGCACAATCGATGTACCTGGCCTTTAGTCCTGACACCAGCAGTGTATGGAGCGTCCTCAGCATGTGAGCATGCTTCATACATCATCCCCGAACCCATTCGTGAAGGGGTTAATATATTTCCAAGGGGGACAACAGAGGAGTGACATAATGCAGTCCTAGCAAAAAGATGCTATATAATTGCTGTTTTGTAGGGAACAAATTTACTAAAATAGAGAGCTGACAGGCCCTTTTTAAAATGTTATTTTATTTGACTAATTACCACAGGATACAAAGTGTAGATAACAGATAAAAAAAAAATGGCTTGTTATTTTGATTAAAAAGTATAGATCTTTTTACTCGTGAATGATGTCCGACATAGGGTTTTGTCGTATCGTTCTGGAATGCATTTTGTGCTTAACTATGACTTACTAGGAACATTTTGCCGAATATAAGATATAAGAAAATATAAGCACATAAGCATAGCTCCCAACCGACCCGCTGTCCCGGTTGGCCGGGGGTATGTCCCCATCAGCTCCATGCTTCAGAATTAGTTCAGAGCGGAGAAGCGCTACTTCTTGAGCGGAATCCCCGTTGCCAATAATCTGGTTCTAGAAAAAACACCTGAGGTCACGTCTATATATGGACAATGACGTCAGGGGCTCCTCCTGGAGTGGAATCCCTGGCCAGAGTCGCCAACGGGGATTCCACTCAAGGAGTAGACACTGACGTCACTGTCCATATATGAACAGTGACCTCAGGTGTTTCCTCTAGGAGTGGAATCCCTGGCTTATGCTCTGGCAGGGGATTCCGCTCCTAGAGGGAGTCCCAATGGCGCTATCTACTGGGGGGTGGCACTATGTTCAAAGGGGTGTGGCACTATCTACATGGACACTGTGGCACTATATAGGGGCACTATCTGCAGGGGACACTGTGGTGCGATCTACATGGGCACTATCTACATGGGCACTGTGTCACTATCTACAAGGGCACTGGCACTAGGGGCAGCTAAACGGGCATTATACTGTATAAGTGCAGCTAGGGGGCATTAAACTTTATGAAGGCAGCTATGGGGACATTATGCTTTATGGGGGCAGCTTTGGGGCATTAAGCTGTATGGGGTATTATACTGTGTGGGGCAGCTATGGGGGATTTTTACTGTATGGGGGCATTATGCTGCATGGGGGCAGCTATGGGGCATTATGCTCTATGAGTGAATTTGTTTGGGCATTGTATTGTATGGGGGCATCTGTGTGGGCATTATACTGTATGGGGGCATCTGTGTTGGCTTTTTACTGTATGGGGGCATCTATGGGGCAGTATACTGTAGGTTGGCAGTTATGGGAGCATTATACTGTATGGTGGCAGCTATGTGGGCATGAAACTGTATGGTGGCAGCTATGGGGGCATTATACTGTGGGGGCAGCTATGTGGTATTATACTGTGTGGGAGGCACTATGGGAGCATGATACCATGTGGGTTGAACTGGGTGTGTATGGGCGGGGATTGGGTGGGATTAGAGGCGAGGCTTAAAATAAAGAAAATTGTGCGCGGCACATCGGTTTTCCTTCTTTGTGATACTTGAAAGTTGGTAGGTATGCATAAGTATCAAATATAATAACAATATAACTAAATGTATTCCTTTGCAATTAGTCTTGCATTTAGCATATTTTCAGATTTTAAGGCTAGGCTCACATCTATTTTATGGAGACCTCTTTGTAGGAAAAATAGGTATGCATTGAAGTGGCCAGATAAGTGCACTTACACTAAATAAATCAGATTAGTGGTGTGCATTTTGTGTACATCATAAATGACCTCATGAATGCTAATTCCAGGGGCAGAGAATTCTGCATAGCATTGTTTGCACACCACTTAATTATTCCCAGACTATAAATTTTTTCCAATAGACTGACTTTGAGTGGGCTTGTTTTTATTATGCCTATTGTATTCCTGGCATTGACTGTAGCACTTCAATTTTTTCACGTTAAACTATTGTTCATTATCAATGTCATAGCTCATATGTGAATAAGGAGCCTATATAGGAGGAAAGCTACTTTTAAAGTGTCAAGTGTTGAAAAGAGTTTTGTTTTTTAGGAAGAAATAGTGTTTCAATGGATTTATTTAACAAGGTTACGCAAAATGAGAAATATACCTGTTATATAGGGATGATCGCAGCCTAAACATTGAAGGCTTTTAATAACAATTTAGAGCCCACTCAACTTAAGAATTCATCTGGAGGAGGATAAATCTCACTAGCAATTTTTTTTATACTTAACCCCTTCAGGACCCAGCCTGTTTTGTCCTTCAGGACACAGCCGATTTTTTTCAAATCGGACATGTGTTAGTTTATGTGGTAATAACTCAGGAATACTCTTACCTATCCAAGCGATTCTGAGATTGTTTTCTTGTGACATGTTGTACTTTATGTTAGTGAAAAAATTTGGTCGATAATTTCAGTATTTATTTCTGCAAAAAAACAAAATGTAAAAAAAAATTTGCAAAAATTAGCATTTTTCTAAATTTAAACGTATGTGCTTGTAAAACAGATAGTAATACCATGCAAAATAGTTACTAGTTAACATGTCCCATATGTCTACTTTATGTTTGCATCGTTTTTTGAACGTTCTTTTTTTTTTCTAGAACTTTACAAGGCTTAGAACTTTAGCAGCAATTTCTAATATTTTAAAGAAAATTTCAAAAGGCCATGTTTTCAGGGACCAGTTCAGTTCTGAAGTGGCTTTGAGGGCCTTATATATTATAAAATTCCTAGAAGTCACCCTATTTTGAAAAATGCACCCCTCAAGGTATTCGAATCAGCATTTATAAAGTGTTTTAACCCTTTGGCGTTTCACAGGAATTAAAGCAAAGTAGAGGTGAAATTTACACATTTTACAAATTTACAAATTTTTTTTTTTTTACCGAAATTCATTTCTAATACATTTTTCATGTAAAACCTTCTGTGTTACAAAAACAATGTAACTCAATATTTTATTGCCCAGATTCTGCAGTTTTTATAAATATCCCACATGTGATCCTAGTGTGCTAATGGACAGAAACACAGGCCTCAGAAGCAAAGGAGCACCCAGTGGATTTTGGGCCTCCTTTTTTTTTAGAATATATTTTATGCACCATGTCAGGTTTGAAGAGGTCTTGTGGTGCCAAAACAGTGGAAATACCCCAAAAGTGACCCCATTTTGGAAACTACACCTCTCAAGGAATTTATCTAGGGGTATAGTTAGCATTTTGACCACACAGATTTTTTGCTAAATATATTGGAATTAGTCTGTAAAAATTAAAATCTACTGTTTTTCTGAAAAAACATAGAATTTTTTAATATTTACAAGGAATAACGAAGAAAATGCACCTCAACATTTGTAAAGCAATTTCTCCCGATTACGAAAATACCCCATATGTGGTAATAAACTGCTGATTGGACCCACAGCAGGGCTCAGAAGGGAAGGAGCGCCATTGGGTTTTGGAGCACAGATTTTGCTGGAATGGTTTTTGGTGCCATGTCGCATTTGCAACGCCCTGGAGGGACCAAAACAGTGGAAACCCCCAAAGTTACCCCATTTTCGAAACACCCCTCAAGGATTTTTTCTAGGGGTATAGTGAGCATAGTGAGCATTTAGACCTCACGGGTCTTTTGTAGAATTTATTAGAATTAGGCCGCGAAAATGAATATAACTGTAATGTCAGGATAGGGAGACACATCTATGGTTGTGTTCAGATAGCACCGTCCTAGGCGACGGCGTACAACTGGGCGATGGTCCCTACGCTCAATATGTGCGCAACAGACAAACAAGACAAGGGAACACAAAAGCAAGGGATGTGGGGCAGTTGCCCACGGCGACTCCGTGAGCAACAGAGTAGTGGACGAGCCGAGTCAAACCAGGAGTGTATGAGGTAACAAATGCAGAGCAGGAGATTAGTCAGTCAAGCCAGGGTCAATATGAAGCAGAGGTCAATGGTAACAGCAGGAACAGCAGAACCAGAAAACAAGAGAGAATCACAGGCAAAGGACAAGCAGCAAATGAAGGTAAAAGTAGACCAAGGGTGGGAGCTAGTACCGTCTGGCCAGGCTGCGATAGGCTCTCCCACTCCTCAGCCTACCAGCCTGAGTGGTAGCAGATCGAGTCACTCTAGCAGACCTAGGAAAAGATGCAGGCTGATTAACCACGGGCGTCAACACAGAAGCTGTGTCAGGCAAATCCTTCACAATCACAATTTCTTTCCACTAAAATGTTGAATTTTCACGAGGGATAAAAGAGAAAAAAACAACCAATTTTTGTGAAGCAATTCCTCCTGAGTACGGAAATACCCCACATGGGGTCATACATTGTTTTTTGTTTTTCACTCCCCGCCTTCCAAGAGCCATAACTTTTTATTTTTCCGTCAGTAGAGTGGTGTGAGGGCTTATTTCTTGTGGGAGGAGTTGTAGTTTCTATTGACACCATTTAAAGTGCCATAAAATGTACTGGGAAACTGAAAAAAAATTATTTGCGGGCTGATATAGGAAATTTCCAATTTCTGGGGTTTTCGTTTTTACAGCTTTCGCCGTGCAGTAAAAAAAAAAACGTCACTTTATTCTGCGGCTCAATACAATTACGGTCATACCAAGTTTATATATATATTTTTTTATATTATACTACTTATACAAAGAAAAATCTGTTTGTTAAAATAAAAATTGTTTTGTTTCACCACATTCTGAAAGCCGTAACTTTTTTATTTTTCGGTTGATTGAACAGTGGGAGGTCTTATTTTTTACGGGACGAGCTGTAGCTTTTATTGGTACAATTTTTTGGTACATAAAAAGTGATCCAAAAGTTGTATTTCATTTATTTTTTGAGAGCTAAAGTGACAAAAAAAAACTGTGATTTTGGCGTATTAAATTATTTATGTTTTTTACGGTGTTCACCACGCGAGTTAAATAATGGTAAAATTGTAATAGTTTCGTCTTTTACGGACGTAGTGATACCAATTTTAAAATGAAAAATGGGAAAATATTTTTTTTAAATTCAAACTTTTTTCTTTCTTTCTCACTACTAATAACTTTAATTCTTCTACACATTTTATTAGTCCCTTAGGGGACTTGAACCAGCGATCATTGGATCGCTGGTACAATATACTGCAATACTAATGTATTGCAGTATATTGTTATTTTTACAGGCTTCTGTAACCGCACGATCGCTGTTCCTGTCTGTTAGTCCTGGGTGTCAGCTGTAATACACAGCTGACACCCGCAGCGTATGGAGCTGGCTCAGCACGTGAGCCTGCTCCATACATCAACCCCAACACCATGACGTGCTATTAAGTCTTAGTGCACAAAGGGGTTAATGCACAGCGGATGGTGGGAATATATTTCCACTGGTATGCCATTTTAGTGCATAATATTTCGTGCCCAGTTTGTGCCACTGAAGACAAATACCTCATAAAACGTTAAGCGCGTTCTCTCGGGTTATGGCAATGCCATATATATGGGCGCAAACTGCTGTTTGGGCACGCTGCAGGGCTCAGAAGGGAGGGAGCACCATTTTGCTTTTTGAGCACAGATTTTGCTTGGTAGTAGTTCTGTTTGGGGTTTTGCTGGTATTTCAGTTTATAATGTGGGGGCAAATGTAATCTGTGCAGAGTACATCAGGGCATAATAAGAGGGTATAATAATGCAGTAAATAAACAATAATTCATAGATATGTGGCCGGTGTCGCACTGATAAATGGCGCCCGATCTTATCCGATTTTGGAACACTCTGCACATTTTGTATCGCCATATGCTGAGAGACAGAACTTCTATATTTTTTCTCCACGGGAGCTGTGTAAGGGCTTATTTGCTGCGGGACAATCTGTAGTTTTCATTGGTACCATTTTGGGGTACATGCGATTTTTTTGATCACTTTTTATTCCATTTTTTTGCAAGCCGGGTGACCAAAAACAAACAATGCAGACAATGTTTTTTAGTTTATTTTTTGCAGCGTTCACTGTGTGCTATGAATTACAGTTTTTCTTTATTTTGCGGGTCAGTTCGATTACGGCGATACCACATGTATATAGGTTTTGTTTTATGTTTTGCAGCGGTTGCATAATAAAATCACTTTTTTATAAAATAATTTATTTTCTTTGTCACCATATTCTGAGAGCCGTAACATTTTTATTTTTTAGTCAATAAAGCTGTGTAAGGGCTTGTTTTTTTGCGGAACGGGTTGTAGTTTTTATCGGTGCTATTTTCGGGTACATGCGACTCTTTGATCACTTTTTATTCTCTTTTTTGGGAGGGGTGGTGACCAAAAAAATAGCGATTCTGGTGTCGTTTTTTCTTGTTTTTTTTTTTGGGGTGTTCTTCATGCGGGAAAAATAACATTATAGTTTTATATAAAGTACAGTGAAGTTTACCGCTCAGACGGACAATTGCAGACTGTCCACTGCTTTTTTCTGGGAGAGAGTCCATACTGAATGATATTGGACTGTTACCAGTGCCGTCTGAGCGGTTAACTTCACTGTACTTTATATATGTTATTTAGGGTATTTGTTGGATCATACCCAATTTAGTTTTGCCTGCTCCGGTCTGAGAGAGATTTTGTGGGTATTTGAGCCAAGAGAAACCACCATTCTAATTATAGTTTTATAGTTTGGGTCGTTATGCGCCTCTTCGAGCAAATGGGCGCATTACTTGACTTGTGAGTCCAAAACCCTCATCTGCCACGATTACATAAGGGACGGGTGGTCCTCGCGAGCCAGGCAGGTGGCTCCGCACCGGCACGGAAAGTAGATTGCACATCAGAAGATGGCCCATCCTGGATGTGCGAAAATGCAGGCATCAGCTGAGCTTCCATAGGACCCTATATGTACAATGGTAAAACAATAATTGCTGTCGGACAAGGCCAACAAGACGATGGAAAAAAACTGTTTGTAGTTATAGAATCGGGATCCTGAGTGGGGGGGCTTCTTGACCCGAATATGCTTGCCGTCTAGGGCCCCAATACAATTTGGAAATTGGGTGGTGGTGATAAAATCTTCAGAAATCGAAAGCCAGTGCTCTGTCGTGGGCTGAGGCATCACTGTGGCCTTCAATCGCTGCCACATCACAACACAGGTGCCTGTCACAATGCCCTAAATTGTGCTCACTCCAAGAAGGAATTCGAAATGTAACAAATGATAGCTGTTTCCGGTAGAAAGAAATCTACATGGGCGAGATGCAAAAGAACAACACACAAATAAACGTGATGTAGGACATGACAACCACACACCATCCTGTAAGCTGCAATTGTTTAAAACACACATACCTCAACGTCACAAGGAGTCGCTCCTCGGTGGAAATGCAGCGCCGCATATTTGTGTCCTGGTAGGTTATTCCTGTGCGAATCAGGTCCAGCAGAACATCAAAAGTCGACACAGACATGCGGCAAAACGAACGAAATTTCTCGGGGTGGCTGCAAAGGTCATCATATAGAGTATGAAAATGGCCTTTGGAGGTGCGCTGGGCCACAAGTGGATGAACCCAAATCCTCCCTCTTCTCCGGGTTGCCTCCTGAAGCATGGGTCGGCGCTCACCAAATCTCCGAGAAACCATCCATGATATCAGCACACGGCCCAGCGGAGTCAAGGGCATAGTGTAAATTTTTTAATAATATAGAGGGAAGAGGGAAATGGGAGGAGACCTCCAGCTCACCAATCTGACACTCCTGTGTTCGTAATCGCCCGGGTCAGCCGCGACGGCACACGGCAGCAATTGTAGAAAAAAATAGAGACGATCCAGCGATTGTGATATCCAAAATAGGAAAAACTAGGTTTCCACTTTATTAGATGCAAGCTATCCAAGCTTGAAATAGAGAACCAGGAGGAAAAGACAGGGTGGTGATATGCGGCAATAAATTAGCCTACGCGTTTCAGGCACTAGGCTGTGCCCTTAATCATGGCTATGTCGAGTGAGCTGCTGCAAGCCAAGAGTGAATAAGTACTATAGGAAAAGAAGGTTGAACCCGGAACATGACGACATTTTCAGGTGTAGTACTTGATTATCAGGAAGTGAGTCTGCCGTAGCAGATAAGTTTAAACTATATATAGTAACTTCAATTTATGTAGCAATGTCGTCAGTATACTGATAATAGGATTCAAAGAAATAAACATAAAGCTGGAATGATTTATGTATAAAGCTGTGTGTATAGTACGAGATCTCTGAGAGTGATTTTGGAATCGCGTCACTGAGGCTTGCAGAGCAACACCCGACACATATCGATACATAGAAAACATGTGAGAGGAGAAAACCATTGAAAAAACAAATAAATAAGTGCATAATATATGAGGAAAAAACAGACAACTATGTAAAAACAGTATGCATGTATAAAAATATTGGAACAGAACATACAATAAATATATAATGAGATGATAATACTGATGAAACTAGTAAATAAATAATAATAATTCCGGACAAAACTTTGTGCTGAATATAAACATAAATAACTCATACATAATACATCTTTGTAATAAGAGGTGTATGAAAACAATTTTTAAATAATAATGATAGAAAAGAGACAAATAAATAATGCTGTAATCTTGTGAATGAAAAAATAAAGACCGGAACAAACATTTTATTTTGGTGGGGGGCCCGAATGAAATGATAACAAAAAATTTTTTTGTGAGTCACGATCAATAAATGAAGTTGATGAAAAATTGTATGTAAGCTTAAATTGTATGTAAGCTACAATAATTTATATAAACTAATTTGATTTGGAATAAAAAGAGGGAACCAAATGCCAATGTGGAAAACCTTGCATAAAAAATAGAAAACATAAAAGCATAGAATCTTGGTGAAGAATTGTAAGAGTGAAGATGTCATTAATAAACAGATCGGTAAGTCTCGTATACACTTGAGACTAAATATAACAGAACTGGATGAGCTTGAACCATAATATATCATATTATTAGGTACCCATATATAAATATATCAACTTATATGGTAAAACACTGATATAGTGAATAAATTCATAGGAACCAACAGCGATAATACAATGAGTTGGGATCTGGCAACGATAAAATAAATGTATGCATGGGAACCAACGGAAATGAGACAATTGTTTTGAAATATACGTAGGAAAAATGTCCCAAATGTCGCATTGATAAAATATCATTATGTGTTGAGATTATTTAAATATAAATGCGAATATCAATATATGTCGGTAATATTGAACCTACAAATGTCTATTGTTACGTATGTTTAATATATTTGATGGAATAGATATAACAGACGTATTGAATCTAGAAAGATGTGTTGGATTGTTCAGTGGAAGCTGGCAAAGGTGTGACAAAAAATATGGGAACAGACAGAAAATGTACAAGTAGTATTTATGTAACATTGGAGTTGACATAAGGGAGAATAACCCACATAAAGCCAGGAAATCACTATATTATGTCCCAGTATTCTTATGGATGTTTAAACCTGTAATGTAAACCAGCATTCCAATATGCGATATTGAACATCTACCAATAATAAATACCAGCTGATGAATCGAATATATGCAAAGAGAGCAAAGGTTGCACTGTTATAGGGGCCCAAATATCCTAGTTGGATGCTGTAAAATGAATGGATAGATGAGACTGATTAGACACAAGGAGAACCAATGTATAGATGTTAATAATGGAACATTAATTCTTTGCGGAGATTAAGTCCGCTTGGGAATCTAGTGTTCAAATGGTAAATCCAAAAGGCTTCCCGTGTCAATAATCTATGTTTGAGATCGCCTCCCCTGACAGTTTTAATCATTTTTTCTATGCCATAGATTTTTAGAGAGTTGATATTTCTATTGTGGTAGGTAGAGATGAGCGAACCGGGACAACCGAACCCGGTTTCGGTCCGAACTTCCGGAAAAGTTCGGTTCGCAGCGAATCCGAACTTCACCGGGTTCGGCCGAACCCGTTTTGACCGAACCCGGTCAAAAACATTATACAAATCGGCAGCCACTTATCTCTATCAATCACTGAGAAAAGCGGCTGCTGATTAAAAATAAAATAAAAAGCATTTCATACGTACCCGGTCGTTGTCTTGGTGACGAGTCCCTCTTCTTCCTCCAGTCCGACCATTTCTGACGCGGCAGCCTGTGATTAGCTGCAGAGGCCTCTGCAGCCTGTGATTGGCTGCAGAGGCCGCGGCAGCCTGTGATTGGCTGCAGCGCTCACATGGGCTGCATCGTCATCAAGGAATGTCGGGCCGGATGTCGAGAGGGACGCGTCACCAAGGCAACGGCCAGGAGACCGGACTGGAGGAAGCAGGGAGTTCCCGGTAAGTATGAACGTCTTTTTTTTTACAGGTACTGTGATCGGTAGTCACTGTCCAGGCTACTGAAACAGTTACTGCCGATCAGTTAACTCTTTCAGCACCCTGGACAGTGACTATTTAGGGTATGTGCACACACACTAATTACGTCCGTAATTGACGGACGTATTTCGGCCGCAGGTACCGGACCGAACACAGTGCAGGGAGCCGGGCTCCTAGCATCATAGTTATGTACGATGCTAGGAGTCCCTGCCTCTCTGCAGGACAACTGTCCCGTACTGTAATCATGTTTTCAGTACGGGACAGTAGTTCCACGGAGAGGCAGGGACTCCTAGCATCGTACATAAATATGATGCTAGGAGCCCGGCTCCCTGCAGTGTGTTCGGTCCGGTAATTGCGGCCGAAATACGTCCGTCAATTACGGACGTAATTAGTGTGTGTGCACATACCCTTACTGACGTCGCCTAGCAGCGCTGCCGTAATGACGGGTGCACACATGTAGCCACCCGTCATTACGGGGCCTCATGCACACGACCATAAAAACACCCGTTATCACGGGTCGTAATTACGACCCGAAATAGCGGGCCCATAGACTTCTGTTAGCCACGGGTACCTTCCCGTTTTCACACGGGAAGTTGCCCGTGCCGTTAAAAAGATAGAACATGTTCTATTTTTTTTATTTTACGGGCCGTGCTCGTAATTACGACTCGTAACTACGAGCACGGCCGGCCGGCCACGGGCAGCCGGCCGCTTTTGCGAACCGTGCTGTCATTATAATTATAGCAGCACGGCCCGTAAAATAGAAAAATAGAACATGTTCTATTTTTTTAACGGCACGGGCACCTTCCCGTGAGAAAACGGAAAGGTACCCGTGGGTAACAGAAGTCTATGAGCCCGTTATTGCGGGTCGTAATTACGACCCGCAATAACGGGTGTTTTTACGGTCGTGTGCATAATGGGAGCACGGCTCGGAAAAACGAACGGCTGCCCGTGCTCATCTCCTGAAATACTCTGTGCTGCCTTAAACTCTGTGGACAGGTCAGGATCCTGTTTCTTTTAAATGCTGCTAGGGAACCCGCTCGATCCACTATATAAGGCTACGCTACAGTGCAGCATTTAAAAGAAACAGGATCCTGACCTGTCCACAGAGTTTAAGGCAGCACAGAGTATTTCAGGAGATGAGCGTGCAGATTCAGTGCTGCTGTGAACTCTGCTCTTACCATTACGTAGCTCTCAGTCTGTTACCTCTCCTCCACTCCTGTCCTCAAGAACACCTTCACATGATTGGCAAGTCACCACGTACTGGTAA
This sequence comes from Rhinoderma darwinii, assembly GCF_050947455.1. Taxonomy (NCBI): domain Eukaryota; kingdom Metazoa; phylum Chordata; class Amphibia; order Anura; family Rhinodermatidae; genus Rhinoderma; species Rhinoderma darwinii. The sequence continues at coordinate 66,023,965 of NC_134691.1, forward strand.
GAGCAGAGTTCACAGCAGCACAGAGTATTTCAGGAGATGAGCGTGCGGATCTTGTGCGTGGTGGTGACTTGCCAATCATGTGAACGTGTTATAGAGGACAGGAGTGGAGGAGATGTAACAGACTGAGCTACGTAATGGTAAGAACAGAGTTCACAGCAGCACAGAGTATTTCAGGAGAGGAGCGTGCAGATTCAGTGCTGCTGTGAACTCTGCTCTTACCATTACGTAGCTCAGTCTGTTACCTCTCCTCCACTCCTGTCCTCAATAACACCTTCACATGATTGGCAAGTCACCACCCCGCACAAGATCCGCACGCTCATCTCCTGAAATACTCTGTGCTGCTGTGAACTCTGCTCTTACCATTACGTGGTGACTTGCCAATCATGTGAAGGTGTTCTTGAGGACAGGAGTGGAGGAGAGGTAACAGACTGAGAGCTACGTAATGGTAAGAGCAGAGTTCACAGCAGCACTGAATCTGCACGCTCATCTCCTGAAATACTCTGTGCTGCCTTAAACTCTATGGACAGGTCAGGATCCTGTTTCTTTTAAATGCTGCACTGTAGCGCAGCCTTATATAGTGGATCGAGCGGGTTCCCCAGCAGCATTTAAAAGAAACCGTGTTTGTGTATGTGTGTGTTTGTGTATATATGTGTGTTTGGGTATGTGACTTTGTCTGTTTTTGTTTTATATGTGTGTTTGTGTATATATGGGTGTGTTTGTGTATATGTGTTTGTGTATGTTTGTGTATATATGGGTGTATTTGTGTATATGTTTGTGTGTAGATGTTTGTGTGTGTTTTTGTATGTGTGTGTGTTTGTGTATATCTGTGTATATGGGTGTGTGTTTGTGTGTATATATGGGTGTGTTTGTGTATATGTGTTTGTGTATATGTGTTCATGTATGTGTGTGTATAACTGTGTGTGTGTGTGTGTGTTTGGATATGTGTGAGTTTGTGTATATGTGTGTGTGTTTGTCTGTTTGTGTGTGTGTATATCTTGTTGTGTTTGTGTATATATGTGTGTCTGTGTATGGTTGTTTGTGTGTGCGTGTATATATGTGTGTAGGTGAGTAGAAGTATTGGTATTGTTCACATTGATAACTGTTTTTTTATGTTGTTGCAGATTTTGATGTACCGATTGGACTACATCTTCGATTCGTTGGACTACTGCGTAGATCTACGTTTTTTCAAATTTTAATAAAATGGTTAACGAGGGTTTTGTTGGGGATTGTGTTTGTGTTTTTTTTTAAACTTTATTAGTGCCTAGATAATGGCAGTTGGCTGATTGACAGCGTCCATTATTAAGGCGGTACTTAGTGTTAGCCGGTGCAGAGGCTAGCACTAACCACCCATTATTACCCCGGTACCCACCACCACCAGGGGTGCCGGGAAGAGCTTGGTACGATCCAGTACCCGACCATCTGTTGTGATGGTCGGGTACTGGGGCGGCCGTAGGCTGGTATTATGAGGCTGGGAAGGGCCAAAATCAGTGGACCTTCCCACCCTTGTAATGCTAGGCTGCTGCTGCTGTGTTGTATCGGGCTGGTTATAAAAATGGGGGGGACCCCCACGTCGTTTTTTTTTTTGGAATTTAACAAATTTAGCAATAGACGGGTCCCCGACATTTTTAATAACCAGCCATATACAAGGCCGCAGCAGTCTGGCATTACATTGGTGGGAAGGGCCACTGGTTTTGTCCATTCCCAGGCTAATAACACGGTGTTGTATGTGGCTGGTTATGATAAATTGGGTGGAACCCCATGTCTTTTTTAAAAAAAAAAATTTAAATAAATAAATAATTTAAAAAAATGACGTGGGGTCCCCCCCACTTTTAGAACCAGCCAGATACAACACAGCAGCAGCAGCAGCAGCCTAGCATTACAAGGGTGGGAAGGTCCACTGTTTTTGGCCCTTCCCAGCCTCATAATACCAGCCTGCGGCCGCCCCAGAGCCCGACCATCACAACAGATGGTCGGGTACTGGATCGTACCTGGCTCTTCCCGGCACCCCTGGTGGTGGTGGGTACCGGGGTAATAATGGTGGTTAGTGTTAACCTCTGCACCGGCTAACACTAAGCCTCGCCTTAGTAATGGATGTTGTCACTCAGACAGCGGCCATTACTAAAGTGGTAGTAATAAAATTTGAAAAGAAAAAGACAAAGATATAGATAAAATATTTTATTGAAATAAAGCACCCCCAACACAACCCTCATTAAAGGCATGGTGTCGCCCCAAAAACATGTTTTTTTTTTAAAATTTAAACATTTAGTGTGTGGGTGATTAAACATTGTTCAAATTTTTTTCATTTTTTTCGCGAGTCAGGAAATATTATAAATTTTTTCAAATTTATAATACTACCCATTTTTGGTCACTAGATGGAGCTGTTTGGAGCTAGTTCCCAAAATTGCAGCATTGCAACATTGGGTTAAAAGCTATCGCTCTAGTGAGCTCTCAGCATCCCCCCCTCCTTTATCCTGGCTAGTGCCGGGATAAACGAGGGGTTTGAAAGGTTTAACCTCCTACACTGTGTGTCGCCATTTTTTGAGGTAACCCACAGTGTAGTAGGTTTACATGCAGTAGTAAACACACACAAACACTAACATACATTGAAATCGCTTACCTGCTCCTGCCGCCGCGGCCCGTCCGCTCCCTTTGCTGCCGCTGTTCCATGTGCACTTGTCCGGAAGCCGCGACCGGAAGTAGTAATATTACTGTCCAGCCGCGACTTCCGGTCCACAGGAAAATGGCGCCGGACGGCGCCAATTTCGAATAGGACTGTGTGGGAGCGGCGCATGCGCAGTTCCCACACAGACGCCGTACACGGCAGTCAATGGGACGGGAGCCGTTCGCAGTCCCTATGGGACTGTGGCTGCCGTATTCCATGTCTGTGTGTGTCGTTAATCGACACACACAGAAATGGAACAAAAAATGGCAGCCCCCATAGGGAAGAAAAAGTGTGAAAATCAGAAACAGTAAAACACAAACACACAAATGAAAATAAACGTTTATATTAAGGCACTAACATCTTTAACATATAAATAAATTATTTGTGATGACACTGTTCCTTTAACCATTTTATTGTAGAAAAAAAAACGTAATCTAAGTAGTCCTCGAAACCGAGGTAGTCCAAACACCAAACCTGTAAAAAAAAAAAATGAAATAAAACATGTCGTAGGCTTAGATTCAGTTTAATGTGTGATACTGACTGTTATACCATGTATAGAAGCCTGCCGTGAAGTTGACTTAGATACAGGGCGCCAGCAGACAGTATCATACATGGCCATACATACATATATACAAACATACATACAAGCATGCACATATATACATGCAAATATACATACATGCAAACATACACACATATATACATGCAAACTATCATACATACATGCATACACACACACATGAAAACATACATACATACAAACAAGCATGCAAAGATACATACATACATATATACAAGCATGCACAAATATACATGCAAACATAAATACATGCAAACATAATTACATACATGCACATATATATAAACATACATGCAAAAATAAAAACATGCAAACATACATACATGCACATATATACATACATACATGACAACATACATATAAACATAGATGACAACATACATACATGCAAACATACATACATACATGCAAACATACATACACACATGCAAACATATATACATGCAAATATACATACAAACATGCACATGTATACATACATGTCAACATACATGCAAACATACATGCACATATATACATACATACATACATACATGACAACATACATACATGCAAATATATACATGCAAATATACATACATACACACATGCACATATATACATACATGCCAACATACATGCACATATATACATACATGACAACATACATACATACATGACAACATACATATATATATATACACACATGCAAATATACATACAAACATGCATACATACATACATGCAAACATACATTCATGCAAACACACATACATGCAAACATACATACATTCATGCAAACATACATACATACAAATATACATACACACATGCACATATATACATACATACATACATGACAACATACATGACAACATACATGCAAAAATACATACATGCAAACATACATGCAAATATACATACAAACATGCACATATATACATGCATGCCAACATACATGCACAGATATACATACATACATACATACATACATGCCAACATACATACCAACATACATACATGCCAAAAAAAAATAATAATACGTTCATACTTACTTTCCTCCTGTCCGGCCTCCAGCGATGACGTTTCATCCATGTCGCCGCTGCAGCCTGTGATTGGCTGCAGAGGCGGTCACGTGGGATGAAGCGTCATCCTGACGTGCGTGACCGCCACTACAGCCTGTGATTGGCTGCAGCGGCGAAAGGGATGAAACGTCATCGCTGGAGGCCGGACAGGAGGAAAGTAAGTACGAACGTATAATTTTTATTTTTTTATTACATTTAAATTGTATTTTCCGCGCGTCGAGCATGTACTGTGAAGGTTGCTGAAAGAGTTAGTGCAGCCCATTAACTCTATCAGCACCCCGGACAGTAGCATGCTCGGCGCACGGACGTGACAGGTTCGGTCAGAACTAGTTCGGTCCGAACCGAACTTTTTTGTGAAATTCGGCGAACTAGCCGAACCGAACTTTTGATAAGTTCGCTCATCTCTAGTGGTAGGTAATGAAGTGTTTGCTGGCATTTGAGATATTAATAATTGCTGGGTTTCTAATATAGCTCAGATGTTCAAGGATTCTTTAATTTTCTTGTGGTACACCCCACATATTTTAACCTACATTGTGAACATTCCACTATGTAGACCACGTCATCACTATTGCAATTAATATGGGTCTTAATCGGAAAATTGGTAATATCTTTAGAGTCAGAAAAGGTTTTTGTAGTTTTGATAATCGTGCAGACCTTGCACGGATGGGACCCACATTTGTAATACCCTGTGTAATGCAGCCATGTTGGAGATTTTGCTTTTGATGGTAAACAGGAGGGGGAAAGAATATTCCCCAGAGTGGGTGCCCGACGGGAGACTACTCGGAAGCCATTTGTTAAGATTGATTCAAGTTTGGCATCTTCAAATAATACCGGAATATACCGATGAACCATAGCACGAATCTCGGAAAACTGGTTGCTATATTGCAATACAAGTGTAGGTTTAGATGTATTATTTGTTACCGAGATATCTCTGCTAATTTTGTCCCTATCAAAAGAGAGTAAGTCCTTCCTATCCTTCTGATTCACTATTGTTTGGGCCCGGTCTAGTGTCCATTTCTTATAACCTCTGTTCGTTAATTTGTTATATATTTTATGTTGTTCTAATAGGAAACCCTGTTCGTTGGTGCAGTTTCTTTTTGCCCTGGTCAATTCTCCTACAGGAATTGACGAGATAGTATGTCTAGGGTGGCTGCTGGTGGCATGAAGGATTGTATTGCCTGAAATGGGTTTGTGAAAAATATCTGTTTGTATGCTTCTGCCTGCAAACCCTGTAAGTGTCAAATCTAAAAAGTGAATGGTGGAGGAGTGGTAAGTATATGTAAATTTGAGATTGAAGTTATTCGAATTGAGGAATTCCAAAAATTCAGGTATGGCAGATACATCGCCCTCCCAGATGATCAGGAGGTCATCAATGTATCTGCCATACCAATGCAGAAGATGAAAAAAGGGATTGGAGGCAGAGAAGATGGTAATTTCCTCCCCCCAGGCCATGACCAAATTGGCAATGGAGGGGGAGAACTTAGCACCCATTGAGACTCCCCTATTTTGCAGGAAAAAAGTACCCTCATAGATAAAAAAGTTGTGTGTCAGCAAAAATTTGAGAACCTCTGACATGAAAACCTGTAGCGTCTCATCATATGCGCTGTATTTAGATGTGTGATGATGTAATGCTTGAATTGCTATATGATGTGGTATAGATGTATATAATGCCACAACATCACAACTTAACCAGGAAAACCTGGGTTCCCATGGTTTATTGTCAAAGATGTGTAACACGTCTTTAGTATCTCTGAGATGTCCAGGGGTCCTTTGGACAAGAGGCTGTAACAAGTAATCAAGCCACTCAGAGAGTTTTTCTGTGAGTGACCCGATACCAGAAACAATAGGGCGCATAGGTGGCGGAATAATGCCCTTATGAGTCTTAGGTAAGGCATAGAGAATCGGAGTGATAGGGTTCTTAATAAAAAGATAGTCATATTGTTTCTTTGTTAGGGTACCATTGTCTAGACCTTTGTCTAGACAATGGTCTAGACAATGGTACCCTAACAAAGAAACAATATGACTATCTTTTTAAGGCCAGATTCACACATCGCGTATTTGTTGCAGATTTTGTTGCTGTGCTTTTAGAATGCATGGGAAACATAAAGGAAGAACTTATACTTCTCCGGACCCCTTGATCCACCTCTGGCTTTGTTTTAAAAAATCTGCATTATAAGGGTGTGTTGACATCAGCGTCGGCCTTCCGTTCATGGGTTCCCTTAGACCTTTCTGTCAGAGAAACCCATGAACGGAAAGCCAAACGGAAACCATAGCTTCCATTTGCATTACCATTGATTTCAATAGTAATACTTCCGTTGCAAATGGTTTCTGTTTGTTTCTGTTCCGTAAGGTTTTAGTTTCTTTTTCTGAAATAATAGCGTAGTCGACTGCGCTATTGTTACCATGAAAAAAATGGAAGCATTACTATTGAAATTAATGCTAATGCAAATGGAAGCTATGGTTTCCGTTTGGCTTCCCGTTCATGGGTTCCTCTGACCAAAAACATCTAACGCAACCCATGAACGGAAGGGTGACCCTGATGTGAACAGACTCTAATCTGCGCCAAAATCTGCAACAAATACTCAGTGTGTGAATCCAGTCTAATGACCTCACATAGCATGAACATTTGTTGCAGGGTAAAGTGACCAGTTCTTGGTTTTCATACACTAGACTTTCCATGTGACTCTTGTGTTGTAGACACCTACTATTGATAAAGGAATTGGCCATCTGCATGTCTCACAATGGAATTAGCTTAGTCAACATGTGTGTTTATGGGACATAAGTCTTTTGCTTAGAGGACATGACTTGTTTGAAGAAACATAGACATATACATCATTTACTGGGAATACATCCAAATAAAGACTCTATGTAATGCAACTATTTTTAAGCCATAATTCTATTTTTAATATAATACCCTCTTCTTAAAGTGATAGAATAAAAACATGACATTAATTTTTTTTTTTTAAAGAACACAAAAATGCAATAACTATAGACATGGCCAGCCTTAGCTACGTGCGACACATGCGGTCGCACAGGGCGCCGGCCGCCATGCTGTAAGGGGGGCGCCAGCGGGTGAATTTCTACTGCCTTGCGGCTACTGCTCGAGGCGCCAGCGGGTCAGGTGTCACTCACTGACCTCACTACTGGCTTCCCCGCGCTGCGACTACCTCTCCCCACCTCGTCTTACGTCCTGAGTAATGATCAGGCGTGATGACATCGTGCGAAGTTGCGGCGGGTTCGCTGCGATCCTGCCACAAAAATGCCACTCAGAAAAGAAACAATATATTATACTTACCTAGGAATCTGTGTTTTATCCTCCTGGGATGACGCTTCATCTCATGTGACCTCCGCTGCAGCCAATCACAGGCTATAGCGGAGGTCACATGGATGAAACGTCATCCCAGCAGGCCTAACTGCAGGTTTTTTGCCCCAAATTCCCTGTGGCGCACAGGGCGGATACGCTGCGTTCTTTTACGCAGCGTATCCACCCCATGTGAACTCAGCCTCAAGGTAATTTCACATTACATCCTGCCCATCCGTGTAATGTATGCGCCGGGAAAGCTCCCAGAACGTGTGGTAAACTGTCCCATACACCTGATGGAGGTTAAAAAAGCCTCAGTTCGGGGGGTACTGCGCTATTTTATGCAGTGGCGTCCAGTAAAAAAAAATTATACTGCATGTTTTTTGTGTCCATTTAATGTATGCGCCAGGAGCTTTTCCACCGCATATGATAAATGGACAGGTAGGATGTAATGTGAAAACAGCCTTACCAAAACATAGGCCTTGTTCACACTGTGCTAAAAACGGCGGAAAAATCGGAAGCAGAACGCCTCCAAACATCTGCCCATTGGGAAAAACGGCATTCTGTTCCAACGGGGCGTTTTTTTACGCGGCTGTATTTTAATACGGCCACGAAAAATAAGTGCATGTCACTTCTTCAGCCGTTTTTGGGGCAGTTTTTCATAGACTATAAAAAAACAGCTCCAAAAACGGCTGTTAAAAACGCAGTGAAAAATGCGACTTTGAATAAAAAACGGCTGAAAATCAGGAGCGGTTTTCCCTTAAAAACAGCTCCGTATTTTGAGATGTTTTTTACTTTGTGCGTGCACCTACCCTTAAAAACACTAGTGTTTTTGTAAAGTTCTTTGTAAACTACAGCCGCTTTTGACGCGTATTCATCGCATTTTTTGCCACTCAATCAGAACTCCCATTGCCTATAAAAATTAGGTACGATTTTGGCGCATTTTCGGCGCGTTTTACGTGCCGAAGAATTTACCTGACACTATTTTTTTTACGCGACATATTCTTTAACAAAACGTGTCGTATGCACTATACCATTGATGTCAATGGGACGCTTAAACCAAGCATTTTTTACGCGTTTTTCGGTGTTACAAATGCACAAACAAAAGCACCAAATGCCGACAATACATAACAATGATAAATGGAGTGGGGGGCACCAAAGGGCAATTTCGCACAGGGCACCCTGTAGCCTAAGGCCGGCCCTGACTATAGATGAGCAAATGTCTATAACCAATATAAATAATAGTAACTGAAAGTAGAGGTATAATAAAATATGACCTGTCAGCGATCCTGATCTGCTTTAGTAAATACTTGCAAATAGGTTGCTATTGGCAACTGCTCAACTTTCCTAAACACCAGTTATGATAAATATCCTCAATTGTGTCAATAATAGATTTCCTTCCCTATTTCAGTATTTTTTCCTATAGAATTGTGAAAGGTCAAGAGAACACACATAAAGTTGATTAAAAGTTATCATTACCCTGTGACTAAATTCAGATTATTTTTTTTCTGCTTTTCAATAAATCTGATTCTGTGATTTGACATTCTGTATTGTCCGCCGAAGGTGGAGGAATTCTAGATTTCTTTTTTTTTCTATAAAACACAGGCAAACAAAAACTTGATATAAAAAAAAAAAGAGTGGGGTTTAACTTTACAAATATTATAAATTGGAAATAAATCCTCCCATCTCATTCCAGTCCTATCAGACTCTTACATGGCAGCAATATTATTACATTGCACCCCTGCAAATGTCTTTTTGGTATCATCCAGCAGTAATGAATGAAAGAGCAGTGATATTTAGATGGATGAGATGTGTGCCAGGAAGAGAAAACTACCAAACAAGGACCTAGAGCGATCCCCTGTCTTCACATGCTTGATTTCATTCCTTAATTAGAGTCATTAATCAAAAGGTATGAGATATGAGACTTTAGAAGTGCTTGGTGACACGACACCTTGCCACCTGTCAAAATTACAGCTTTCTGTTCATGCACCATCCCTCAAATAGTTATTTTCTACAAGCCTGGCTGCATCCCACAATTTATTATTTACTGTATAGTTCTATCTCTGTTCAATGTCAAAAAAATCTCTGATAAAAAATGGTTTCGAAGGGATGGCTAAAAACAATAAATACAAAAAATAAATAAAAACATAGGATTGTAGCGATCTCTATATCCTATATACATGTACCTTGTTGTATACTGTATACTGTCCGCTTACAGCCTGCTGCGTTCAACTTTCACTTACTATTTGCATGCCACCAATTTAACATTGCAGAAAGAAAGACAGAGGGTAAGTAGTTAGAACTTAATTGTATCCATATTTATAGGGACTTTCGCCGAAACGTATTTAACAAAAATCGGATTAATGAGGTAGTAAGGCTCTGTTCACACTTCATTATTGCCTTCTGTCAAACATATACTTCAGAGAGAAGGCTGCGAGGCATGCAGAGCCATATGTCCCTCTTAGGACTCGATAGTAAAAAATATAATTTTTTACTGCATGCCTTTTCATGGAGTAGTGTAGTCTACTATGCTATTCCATACAACAAAAAGAAAGGTATACCGACACATGCTGGCTCGGCATAGGCCAAATGGACACTCTTTTGGCATACGTTATGTGAATGGGGCCCTATGGATACATTTGTCGTAAGTGCAGGGAGCTTTCTTGTATGCAGTGGGAATAAACCTATAGGCGCTTTCACACGGCAGTATTTTGGTTTGTATTTTGCATCAGTATTTATAATCCAAAACCAGGAACATAACATGGAAGATATGCAACTATGTCCATTGTACGTTTTTCTGTGGTTCCACCCCTGATTTTAGCTTACAAATACTGAGCAAAATATTGCAAGTGTGAAAGAGATCTCACTCGGAGAAAAACCTGTCAAGCCTGCTTTAAGCTTAGCTCATTGTTAGTAAGTAAGGCCACTTTCAGAGCGCAGTCACACAAGGCAGATTTTGTTGCAGAAACTTCTGCGATTGAAAATCAGTTCCATTCATCTGAATGGTACAGTACTTGCAAAAACCCACGCAACTGTTGCAGAAACATCCCCATTCAAATGAATAGTACTGATTTTTAGTCGAAGAAATTTCTGCAACAAAATCTGCCACGTGTGACTGCACCCTTAGGCCTTATTCACATGAGCGTATACCACGTCCGTATTACGTGCGTTAAAACAATGGACGTCACACGGACCTATACAATTCAATTGGGCCATTCAGACACTGTGTTTTTCACGCAGCGTGTGTCCGCTGCGTCAAACTGACTGCATGTCCTATACTTGTGCTTTTTTTGCGCATCACGCAGCCATTGAAGTCAATGGGTGCGCGAAAACCACGGACAACACAAGGATGTCATCCGTGCGCTGTCCGTGATTCACGCAACAATTGCTAAAGAAATGGAGAAAAAGAAAAGCACCTCCTTCAGTTTTGTTTGCTGACGTAAAAACAGCGTGTCTTACGGATGTCATATACGCGTAAAAAATACAGACGCGCGCCGTATATGGATGTCACATGGAATTGCAATGTGTGTAAAATGTTGCGTTTTTTTATGCGCGCAAAATGGACACGCTTGTGTGAATAAGGCCGGGTTCCCACGGGGTGGGTATGCTACGTAAAAAAATAAATAAATAAATAAATAAATCACACAGCGCATCCGACCTGGGACCCGCAGTAAATTCAGTCCGAAAAATGGCACCACATTGAGGTTCATTTTTTCGAACGGAATTTCCGCTACCCTCTCGGTCTTCTCTGTGCATAGTCCGACCTCTTTGGATGATGTTGCCAGCCTGCGGTTGGCTGCAGCAGTCACATGGGATGAAACGTCATCCCAGGAGGCCGGACTGCAGGAAGAAGATGGGCGTTCTGGGAAAGTATGATTTTCTTTTGTTTTCCGTGGTTGAGATTTTTGCAACACTTGACTTTCTATTGCGGGTTTTACATCCCCATTGAATTCAATGGGGGAAAACCACAACAGAAAAATTAACAAAAACGCAGCATAAATTGACATGCTGAGGAATTAAATTCCGCACCGCAGGTCAATATATTAACGTTTACACTGTATTTTTTTCTGCAGAATGGGCAAAATCTCATCCACTTTGCGGCTACTGTAAATCTTGTGGAATTTCTGCACAAAATTCCAAAGGAAAAATTCCGCAGCATTTACGCTATGTGAGAACCCGGCCTCGAGTGTGTGAGGGTATGTTCACACGCAGTGACCAAAAACGTCTGAAAATACGGAGCTGTTTTCATGTGAAAAACAGCTCCTGATTTTCAGACGTTTTTGAAGCAACTCGCGTTTTTCGCGGTGTATTTTACGGACGTTATTGGAGCTGTTTTTCAATGAAAAACGGCTCCAAAAACGTTCCAAGAAGTGACATGCACTTCTTTTTCGCAGGCGTCTTTTTACATGCCGTATTATGACAGTGATATGTAAAATTACACCTCGTGGGAACAGAACACCGTAAAACCCATTGAAAGCAATGGGCAGATGTTTGTAGGCGTAATGGAGCCGTTTTTTCAGGCATAATTCAAGGCGTAAAATGCCCGAATTACGTCGGAAAACACTGTGTGAACATACCCTAAATCATCCGTGCGACGGCTGTTACTCAGACACATGTACTTCAATGGGGCCGTTCACACGGTCTATATTTCAACGGAGCGCGTGAAGGATTCGTGGAAAAATAGGACCTTTCCTATTTTCTTGCACCACTCCATAGACTCCAGCCTATTAGGGATCCGTGATATTGCGTCCCGCACGGGTGCACCTCGGATGTGAAAAACTTTAGTTTCTCATGTCCAAGGTTGCGCACACTCGTCTGAATGAAGCCTTAGCGTATGTGCACACACACTAATTACGTCCGTAATTGACGGACGTATTTCGGCCGCAAGTACCGGACCGAACACAGTGCAGGGAGCCGGGCTCCTAGCATCATACTTATGTACGATGCTAGGAGTCCCTGCCTCGCTGCAGGACAACTGTCCCGTACTGAAAACATGATTACAGTACGGGACAGTTGTCCTGCAGCGAGGCAGGGACTCCTAGCATCGTACATAAGTATGATTACAGTACGGGACAGTTGTCCTGCAGCGAGGCAGGGACTCCTAGCATCGTACATAAGTATGATGCTAGGAGCCCGGCTCCCTGCACTGTGTTCGGTCCGGGACTTGCGGCCGAAATACGTCCGTCAATTACGGACGTAATTAGTGTGTGTGCACATACCCTTAGGGTTTGTTTATACGCTAAACAAAAAACGGCTGTAAAATACAGAGCTGTTTTCTAGGGAAAACAGACTGATTTTCAGCCGTTTTTTAAACATCAAGCGTTTTTTGATGCATTTTTTACAGCCGTTTTTTAAGCTGTTTTTCTATTGACACAATGAAAAACGGCTCAAGAAGTGACATGTACTTCTTTTTACGTGCCGTTTTATTCAAACTGCCGCATAAAAAACCGCTCCGTCGGAACGAAACGCTGTTTTTCCCATTGAAATCAATGGGCAGATGTTTGAGGGCGTTCAGCTTCCGTGTTTTTCAGCCATTTTTCGAGGTGTTTATGCCCCGAAAAAAACGGCTGAAAATAAGCCGTGTGAACATACCCTTAGGCCTATTTCACATATTGCAGACAGGATCAAACACGCGCTTTTGATGCAGATTTTTTGTGCCGTTTTTGGCTCCATTTTTTTTAGCATAACAGGCAAAACCCAAAAGAAAGGAGATGAATCAGTCTCTATTTATACTTTTCATTGTTTTCGTATCCCCTTCAGGCTTTGGCTTTGACAGACTTTCAGAATTAGCTGTCATATGTGTGTACATGGGGAATAACACTATTTCTGGACATTATATGACATATTCTGCATTATTTAGCAGTCCCCCTCTCCCATTTTCATAGACTTCTATGGGCAGCGTGTCGGTCTCCTCTTTGCTCCTGCTTCCCCTCCCCTCCCCATAGGCTTCTATCGGCAGGCAGTAAGAAGTCACACCCCCCACATTCTGCAGTTCGTCTTCTCTGCTCTGTAACTAGGGATGGATCTTGCTTGACAACAGGGGGTGGACAGCAGATTACAGGAAGGGAGACATTTAGTGGCAGTAACTTCACACAAAATTTGCATGGACAATTAAATGTTAAAAATACGTAAATGGCAAAATATATATATCAGGTATACTATTTGATTAAAATAAGTTGTTTCAAAATTCAGTGTACATTTAAGCCAAATCAGGAGTGGAAGAGGAGTATAAGGGCCAGTTCACACAGAGTTTTTTTGACACTTTTTTTTATGCGGAAACCATGTCAGAAAACGCGCCAAAAAACAGCCGAAAATGCCTCCCATTGATTTCTATGGGAGGCGGAGGCATTTTTTTCCAGCGAGCGGAAAAACCGGCTTGCGGGAAAAAGAAGGGAAAAGCCCTATCTTTGGGCGTTTACGCCTTTGACCTGCCATTGACATCGATGGGAGGCAGAGAAAGCGTATTTCGCGGCGTTTTATGCCCTCGGCGCTCAATGGCCACAAGCGAAAAAAGCTGCGAAATTCGGCGTGCAGGCAGAGGAAAATCTGCCTCAAAATTCCAAACGGAATTTTGAGGCAGATTTTCCTCCTGCAAAAAACTCTGTGTGAACATACCCTAAGGTTCAATTGTGCAGCGTTTTTTGCCACACAGACGAGAACCACATGGTAGAAAAGTATTTAATCACAGAAAAAAATGCATGCGGTTTTGTCGTGTGGTTCTCAGCCGTATGTCAAAAACCGCGGCACAACCCCACCGTGTGAGTAGACCCTAATGTTTTTTCTGTGTTTACGATCCGGATATGGACCAAATCAGCACTGTGTTAAAAAAGGCTCATACATCCTCAGAGTTGTACGGAATAGGCACCCATAGAAATCTATTGGGCCATACAACCTGTGTGTGACCTTTGATTTCATATTTGAAAAACTGTGGCATGCTCCATAGGATGCTGTATGATGGCGTTACTTTATCTATTATTATTTACGGCATTGTTTCTAGGGAACAACATCTTCGTTATACGGAGCTGCAGGGACTCTGTATAGAGCGCTGCCGTCTACATGATTCCAGGTTGATACAGATATACCAGTTCGACTTAGGGTATGTGCACACACACTAATTACGTCCGTAATTGACGGACGTATTTCGGCCGCAAGTACCGGACCGAACACACTGCAGGGAGCCGGGCTTCTAGCATCATACTTATGTACGATGCTAGGAGTCCCTGCCTCTCCGTGGAACTGCTGTCCCGTACTGAAAACATGATTACAGTACGGGACAGTTGTCCTGCAGCGAGGCAGGGACTCCTAGCATCGTACATAAGTATGATGCTAGGAGCCCGGCTCCCTGCACTGTGTTCGGTCCGGGACTTGCGCCCGAAATACGTCCGTCAATTACGGACGTAATTAGTGTGTGTGCACATACCCTTAGGGCCAGGATAACACACGCAGTTTTGACACAGTTTTTGGATCAGTCTTTTCAGCCATAGCGAGAAGTGGATCTAAAAGGAAGAAAGATTATAAAGAAAAGACTGCTTCATCTTCTTGCTTTTGTATCTACTTTCTTTTGCGTAAGGTTGGCTAAACAAACCGAGCCAGAAACAGCACCAAAAACGGAATCAAGACGATTAGGCCTCATGCACACGACCATAGCCATGTGCACGGCCGTGATTTCCAGGTCGGCCACGGAGTGACAGCCACGAGCCGCCCGCAAATGAGCCCGCAAATGAGCCCGGACCGCAGAACATGGCCGTAATAAGGCTTCCCCCGTTCTTTTTGCTGTCCGAACTCCGGGGCCATGTACGAACCGTGAAAACCAGAGTCATGTGCATGGCCCCATAGGAATGAATGGGGCCGCAATTCTGTGGATTTTCGGGGGAATTGCGGCCGCAAAAGCACATTCGTGTGCATGGGGCCTTAGGCTGGGTTCCCACATAGCGTAAACGCTGTGGAATTTCCGCAACGGAATTCTGTGCAGAAATTCCACAGAATTTACAATAGCAGCAAAGTGGATGAAATTTAGAAAATCTCATGCCCACG